>NC_081411.1:790967245-791057245 GCF_030272615.1 Cryptomeria japonica
CCACAAGTTCCTACTTAACATCAATTATGACAATATTTCCAACAAAAATTCTTAGATACACAAGCATAATGGTCATAATGTTTTTAGTTAACTAATTTAAAAAAAATATTTTCAAGATTATCATTATAAAAAATTTCATTTCTATTTGACTAGGTAGGCATGGTAGGATTAAGTTGAACACTCGTCCTTCGAGGAAGATTTGAATTGTGAGTAGATTGTGGCATAAACAAAGTGATGTGGTTATGAAAAGAAAAATAAGGCTACATTAATCACTCTCAAATTTTTAAATTGGTAAAATATCATATCTAAAAATTGAAATCCTAAAGGAAAATGTGAGGATGGGAAAAAATTACATCACAAAATAAATCTCAAGACCTCAAAGAAAGGATGTAGCCATGAAGTACCAAAAAGGATAAAGATAAATCTAATAAGGTCTAAAAATAAGGTTTAATGATTACAAAAGACATGTTTGAAATTATAATTATAAAGAGTGATAGACCCTGATGCAAAAACCTAGGCTAGTTAAATAAGGTGTAAGTATGATAGCCTCACAAAGACGTGAGGGAATAAAATTAATTTTACATGAATATACGCTAGTTAAATAGGTGTTAACATTTATTATACAGTTAACCTATATTCAATTAGGAACTAGGTTGCTAACTACGCAATAAATACATAGAAATTAAATTGAAAGATAAGTTCACTTAGCTTCAAGAACAGTGATAAATACATATTTTTGATTTTATGTTAGAATTATTCATCTAGGTGCAAAAGATAACGCTCTTGATCTAGAAGTCTTGGGCGCTATACAAATTCAAATTTCACTAAAGCTTAGCTTTGAGTCCATGCATCCAAATCTTAAACTAATGCATGTGAATGAGCTTAATTGTGTGGGGATGAAGTTATCCATGCATGAATGAAGTTGATCATATGGGAATGAAGATATGAATAAGTTAGTTTGGATTGACTTTACGAGCTCTAACCTACTTGTAAAGATGAGAGTGTTTACAAACACCTTAAAAGAGATTGTTAGATTACTAAGATAAAATTTTCTTATGTAAATTACATATATTATCTTTACAAATTTAAGCAAATTATCATATACAACATGCATACACATGCATGCCGCCTATATGATTTAATTATTCATTGAATGTCTTTAAATGCTAATATATAATGCTAATTTATAAAAATATGTTAATTTAGCTCACAAGAATTGGTAAAAGGGTGGGAATTTGGATTCTAAATTTTGAATGTTTAAATCAAGGGTTCTATTGTGTTTTTCTTAGGATTGAACCGGGTCAATATTGTGCCCCATGAAAATGAATCAGGTAGGAAATATGATTACTTTGACACGAAGATTAAATGTATGGAAGTGGATGTGAATATAGGTGAAATAAATGATAGACATGTGTTATTGAAAGGTAACAGGGATATGCATCAAATGTAAGACAAACTTAACAAAAGAGTATGTCACTTATTGATATGTAATTATATTAATTAATTTCATCAAAATGATCCCAAAACTAAGTGGGAAATGATGTGAATTTCGTCATTAAAATAATTTTAAGACTTACTGAAAAGAAAATTGAATGGTGTAGTTGAGTAGAGGAGAAAAGTGCACAATTCATAGTATTTTCCCTATTTATTTTATTTTCAATTTTATCTTTTATTTGCATGTTTGTTTTTTTTTAATTGGCAAAAGGGTAAAAACTTTATTGAGAATCAGAAACAGGCATTACAAAAAGAATCAGAGCCTTGAGGCCCTCGAAAAGGACAACTAGCCCAACCACAAATCAACCAGCTTCAAAGCCACCCATGTCCTCAGTGAGAATCTTCTGCAATTCCTGACAGTAATCCCCAGAGAGATGCTCCCAACCTTCCACTTTCCACTCATTATCATGTTCCGATGCCCACTTGGCCAAATACTCAACCACACCATTTCATTCATGAGGAATATGGATGAAGGACACATGCTCCATTAAAGAGCTAATTTGAAGAATCTGTTGAACAATCCCTACCAACTGCCACTGAATCCCACTCACCTTCTGATCAGACAACAAGTTAACAACAATTTGTGAATCCGATTCACAAATCACCTTCCTAAAACCCCTCGCCAAAGCCCACTCAAGTGCATAAAGAATCGCAAAACCCTCCATAAAGTTATTAGATTGATACCCTTTATGGACTGAAAAGAAGAAAACAACCTCCCCCCTGCTATTCCTGCCCACACCCCCAACACCAGTAGGGCCTGGGTTGCCCCTAGATGATCCATCAGTGTTGATCTTGATATACTCCTCCTGAGGGGGTGTCCACCTTCCAACCCTTTGCACCCTCTTCATAGCCCATCTACCTTTCCTGACACAAGCAGAGTCAGGAGACAACTCTTTCAATCCAAGCCTACTCACAATATCCGCCTCGTCTCTACCCAACGGGAAATTCACCTCACATTTAGCTTCCATTGTCTCCCGAATCATAACAATGATCCTATTCCAAACTTGTTGAACAAACAATTTGGCCTCCCGAAAGATCCTCCTATTCCTTTTGAGCTAGATTTGCGATAGAATGAAGATGGGCCCAATATACCAGACCGTCTCGAGGAAGGAGGATGAAATAGGAGGTATGCCCAAACTGCTCCAAAACTCCACTAGAGAGTCCGCATGGACACAAGGATGCTTCCACACCCCCCACCAATAGTGCCAGATCAACATAGAGAAGGGGCATCTGAAGAACAGGTGTGAGGAATCTTCCTCTTCGTTACCACATAAAACACAAATAGAAGGCCCCAAGAATGCCCGCTTGCAGATATTGTCCCAAGTTAGACATCTATTCCAAGCCAAAGTCCAGGCAAAGTAGTTACACTTCGGCCAAGAAGCATTATTCCACACCTGTTTCCACCAGTTCACTTCTCCTCCCTCAAGTCTTTGACTCAACAATTCCTAGTAACCACTAGCCATAGAAAAAATGCCCTTAGGATTTGGAGACCAAGCAAGCCCATCCCTACCCTTCAGGGAGCTATAGTGCCTATTCGCCAAAATGCCCTGCAACTCTGCACATTCTTCCTCCATCCCAACCACTGACCATTCATTAGGAGTCTTCCACCACTCCAATTCCAACCAACCGCACTTGTAGACAGCCTTAAAGTCACTCACCCTTGACCATCTAGCTTCCAAGAACCTCTGACCCAGGTTTCCAAGGTTAGGAAATTGATCAAGAATGGGAGGGTATCCATCCCAAGAATCATTCCAGAAAAGAACCTCTTCCCCCCTTTTGCAGATCCAAAAAAGCCCTACCTTAATGAGAGAAGCCCCCCTCTTGAGAGTGTACCAGATCTATGAGCCCTTTCCTTCAAGCAGATATCTAGGGATTTCCTCCATCGGGATCCTCTGCATATATTTGTTGGCCAAAAACCTGGCCCAGCCTCGGTCCTGCTCAACACACCACCTCCAGTACAATTTAGCAGCAAGTGCTTCCCCAAAAAGAATAGACTGCCTTAACCCAAGCCCCCCAGACTGCTTCGGCCTACAAACCAGGTCCTAATTGACCAGACTCCATTTGGAAGAGGTGAGATTACTAGCCCATAAGAATTTCCTAGCCAGAGAGTCCAAACCCTTCAAGAACCACTTAGGAGCCACCTGAAGCATACATCGATAGGTCGGCAAAGCCTGAACCACCGACTAAATCAGAAGAACCCTCCCTGTAAAGGATAACCATCTATGAGTCCAGTGTTCAACCTTGGAGCAAAATTTATCCAAGATCCCCTGCCACAACTCCCTAGGGGGGTTGCCAGGAGAAATAGGAATACCCAAATACGTCAGGGGCAGGGAGCCAACTTGGAATCTCAAGATAAGAGCAATCCTCCTCTGAATAGACTCAGGAGGGTTGAAAAAGACGATGGAAGATTTATCCTCATTGATCATCTGTCCAGATGCTACAAGATAAACATCCAGGACCTTACGCAGATTTGAAGCTTCGTTGATTCGAGCAAGCCCCATCAGGGTTGTATCATCCACAAACAACAGGTGAGACTGCGACTGCAAGTCATTCCCCCATCTCCAACCTTGAATAGAACCCCGACCCACATTATGCTTAATCAGCCTCCCTAGACCCTCAACAAGAAGAATGAATAAATAAGGGGAGAGAGGATCTCCCTGGCGGAGACCCCTAGAAGCACCAAACATCTTAGTATGGTCTCCATTGATAAGCACAGAGAAAGAGGTGGACGTAACACAACTCATAACCCACTGGATCCACTCGTCCACAAAACCAAAAGCCTTGAGGATCTTCTGAAGGAAGGACCACCGAACTCTATTGTACGCCTTAGCCATATCCAGCTTGATAAACATAGCTTTTTCCTTGGACGTTGCCATAGAATGAATGGTCTCTATATCAATGACCACCCCATCCAGAATTTGGCGCCCTTCCACAAACCCACTCCGCTCCTCAGAAATAACATTCCCCAAGCACTTCTTCAATCTATCCACTATCAGCTTCGAGATGATCTTATAAATCACATTGCAGAGGGAGATCAGGTGGAACCGGCCTAACCGATCGGCCCCTTCGCACTTGGGGATTAGGGAAATGAAGGTCACATTCAATGCCCTAAGCGTCTATTTATTCCTCTGGGACTCCTGGACTACTTCCAATAAATCCAACTTAATTATATCCCAGAACTCTTGAAAGAACTCAACCGGGAACCCATCCGGTCCAGGAGCCTTTCCTTTCCTCATGTGGAAGACAATCCTCTCAAGTTCTTCCAGTAAAATAGGACATAAAAGCTACTCATTCATCTCCCTCGAGACAAGAGAAGGGATGCAATCCAGAACCAGATTCTCCTCCACTTTTTCCCCCTAAGAGTCCTCCCTAAAGAGGGACTGGAAAAACTAGAGAGACTCCCTAGACATCTCCTGCAAGGATAAGCACTGCTCACCTCTATCATTAACTAATACAGGAATGGAATTTCCATGTCTTCTTGCTTTCACTGAGTTGAAGAAGAAAGCAGTGTTCTTGTCCCCCTCCTTCAGCCAGTCAATACGAGCTCTTTGCTTCCAATATATTTCTTCCCGAAGCTCCCATTCCTCAACCACCTTGACAGCCCTGTCTTCCTTTCTAAGCAGTTCCTTAGACAACCCATGCTCCCTAATTTTACTGGTGATCTCATTCAGTGCAATTTGAGCAGCTTTCTTCTCGTGAAAAATGTTCTCGAAACCTTGACGGTTTCACTGTTTAAGCTCAAGCTTAACAAATTGCAGCTGCTTGGCAATAGAGTACATGGTAGTGCCAAAGGCTGGTCTCTCTTTCCTCCACCGGTCCTCAACAAGAACCTGCAACGACGGGTCTCGAAGCCACATAAGTTTGAATTTGAATGAAGGCGAACAGGCAACCCAAGCCGAAGATGAAACTAGCTTGATGGGCCAGTGATCCGACCCTCTCTAGTCAAGAATCTCAGAACTTGAGGACCACCCCCCGCTGATCCAAAAATAGGAAACCAGAAAATGATCCAATCGTTCAGCAATCCAATTCTCTCCCACCCTCCTGTTGTTCCAAGTGAACAAACCATTGCTAGGCTTGACGTCAACTAGCTGCAACAAGGAGATACTATCCTGGAAAAGGATAGAAGAAGGTTCCAACCGCATTACGCCCCCTTCTTTTCACTCAACTCCAGGATGGCATTGAAGTCTCCTACCATAATCCAAGGATGAAAAAGGGCCAACCTTCACACACCCGACACATGTGACCATAATCTTTGCTTACCCTGAAAAATTAGTGGGAGCATAGATATTCAAAAACATGATGAATTCCCTAGTCTCAAGACTAGCCAGCACCCCAGATAAAGAGGATCTAGAGGCAACCCACCAGATAGGGCAAAACCTTAAAGGGTTCCAAAGATAGGCCACCCCTCCCGAGGAACCAGCTGCCCCAACACACTGACACTCGCCTCACCCCCACAGCTTTGGGACGAGACCCATCATACTATCCACAGTAAGTTTAGTTTCTTGCAAGAAAAGGACATCAGGTGAGTGATTCCTAATCAAATCCCGAACAACTTTTTGTTTAGGGCCGCTGTTCAAGCCCCTTACATTCCATGAGAGCACAATCATTTAGGAGGGTTGGAAAAGTGCGAATCCAAAGTCTTCACTGACCCTGACTCCACCAAATTCTCACCCATCAATTTGATCTTATCCAGATCCTTCTTTCTGCCAACCTTTGAGCTCTTCTCTGAAGCACTTTTCTTAATATCTCTCTGATGTAGACCTAGGTGAACAGCTGACTTATTACTTTTAGCCCCAACCAGTTCCAATTTCGAAGCTATCGGAGAACCCTCCCCCTCAGCTAGGTTCACCTCAATAATAGGAGCTAGGCCCAACTGAGCCCCAACTGTCTGGTCCATCTCCATCTGCTGGCTTCCAACCACTAGCAAAGCCTGGGAAGATTCCTCCATCACACTTTCCAGCACCCCTCCTGATGCACCCTGATCTAGAGGGGTAAACCCCAGGTTAACTTCCTGATGGCTCAGGTCATCCAGGGCCTCAAATCTATTAAAGGTATCCTCCTCACATCTCTCCTGTAAGCGTCTCTTTTGTCCTCTATTCCTGTTCTTTGTCTTAACTGAGACAAAACCATCAGCACCCTCTACCACACCTGACATGACAACTTTCCCTTTCTCAGCCCTATCAAGGCTCGGTTCTGACTGCTGAGGTTGTCTCACTACCGGTTTGTATCTAGGACACTTACGTTGTAAATGACCATACTCATGACACAGACGACAACGAAATGGTAAAGTCTCGTAATCTAGCTGTTGAACCCATGAATAAGAGCCTACACACATATCTATAGCATCTGGCAAGGGTTTACTAAGATCTATTTCAACACAGATACGTGCATAGGTCATTACCTTTCTCCCCAAAGTTTGCGACAAGGATCCCACTGGCCTCCCAAGCAGAGCAACGAGCATCCGTAGCACATCCTCTCGATAGCATTCCACTAGAAGACGTGGTAACCGAACCCACACCATAACTCTATTTGGGAGCTCCTGTAAAGGATTAAACCCCGCATGCCAAGGTTTGATGAATAATCCCACCTGGTTGTAAAAATACGGACCTCCTTCGAAAACCCTATTGCGATCCTCCATGCAGTTGAACGTAACCATGAAATAGTTATTTGTCAGTAGCATAATCTCCATTTCCACTTTCGGTGCCCATGTCCGCTTCGCCCAGTTTTCCAAAAATTGCAATGAAACCCTCATTCCCAAGAACTTGCAGTATAGCGAGTGATTTGAAAAGTATTCAATGTCCTCAGCTATAATCTCAGGAGGGATGATCAACTTCGGCCTCTCATTGCATCTCTCCAGGCAACCATTAATTTTCACCATGCGTGAGCTACCAGCACTCCCAGAGCCCGAATCAGAAGAGAATAGGTTATTGTTAAATGTCTTTACATTTTGAAATGGGGGTTTTGAGCCCACCGCAACACAAAAATCCATAGCTGGAACTGCCTGCGAGGCTTCCCCACCCAAAGTCACCATTAGGGCACACAAAAATAAAAAAATAAAAAAACCAGGACAATGGTCGAAGGCCCACACCCCTAGGTCTCCCCACGGGGCTCAACACCCAAGGCCCCTCCCCTCACCCGCACCACCAAGGAACGACCCACCCAAAACCCCAAACCCCTGGGAAAGCTTCGACCACAGCAGCAGAACCCCACCCCTGCTTAGCCCTCCCACCTCCCGGCGACCACCCCCACAGCCACCACCGAGCCCTAGCCACTCCTTCCTCCTCTGTCTTCCCCTGACACCCAACACTTCCCCCCCCCCACGCGAACCCACACCAGCACCACCTACGAGCTAGGGCCGCAAAACCCTAGCTCGACCTCCTGCGCAAACCCGCATGAATGCCATCGACATCTTCTCCCAATAAAAAGTAATTTTATTTGCATGTGTTATTTTGATGTTCAATTCTAATTAATTTTGCACATAAACTAACTTAATCATGCCCACAATGGAATCAACCTTATTTGAACTTAACTCATACTCATGATAAGCCAACTCCCTCCTAAAAGTGGAGAATGAAGTTTAAAAGTAGGTGAAAATAACAAATAAGATAAAAATTATGTGTGATTGCATTTAAAAACAAAGTAGTCTACATGAATACAATAGTTGTAGGAGTAACACTCTAGATTTGATATTAAAACCAAGGATTGGCCATCCAACATTTTAACATAATCCAAATTAATTGCATTATCTTACAACATTATTAATGATTTAATCAATCATGAATACTTATTTAATTTGATAGTTTACCAAATTTGCCTCGCTATATATATTTAGGTGTGATTTATTAATTATTATATTATTTATTACACCTAAATTATACTTTCAAGGATATTTGGGGATGCTTTTTTTTATCGGTAATATGGATATTTAATTAATATTTAAAATATGAGAATACATAGATATTAAAAGTTTGATTCAACAACTCCAACAGAAACCCTAGCCACCATACCACCTATACCAAAGGACTATATAGACACAAAAAGACTTTGACCACTCGACTTACCTACTCGAGACATGAATATGATACAAATGTCATTATAATATACGAATTTCAAATACAAAATTCTAGAACCATACAAAAAATCAACAACAACTAGATAAAGCAAGCAAAATTTACAAAATTGACAATATTTTTTATACAAAATCTATTTTTTGCTTGCCCCGAGGGGTCCATTGACCCAGTAATCATCAAATTAAACCTATCCCAACCTCTATCCTTGTGCTCTTTCATTGTTTCCTCCTCCTTGTGCACCCATTTAATGCAATCTTTCTCCCTTATGCCCCGCATTGCACCCATATCCTTTCGGTCCAGACCCCGCTCCCAAAGATAGTCCTTCAAGGCTTTCCATCCAATATGTGCCTTCCTCTCCTCCACATTGCTAAATAAAATCCACCATAAAAAGGGTTACAATTATGATAGTTTCTCACCAATCTTCATCTACTCACCCTTTGTGACAAGAAGGCCTTTGCTTGGTCGCGCTCATTTAAGAATTGGCCTTAACTCGTATGTCCAATCTTCCTCAACACATTCTATTGCAAGGTGTGTGCCCTTAGTTTCCTTGTGTTGTGTAGTACAACGCTCGGGTTTATGACATGGATTAATCACCTCTTGTGGATTCTATAAATCTAGTTGTTGTATCAGGCATTAATAGGGCGATCTTGTGGTGCAACGACAATTGTACTTCTAACAAGTGGTATCAGAACCTGGGTCATAGGTTCAAACCCCCCCACTTGCGCTAGGGGGGATTATTGCATGGTGTGTGCTCTTGGTCTCCTTGTGCTATGCAGCGCAACGCTCAGGTTTGTGACATGGCTTAACCACCACTTGCAGAAAATTTATAAGTCTAGTGGTTATATCGAGCATTAACAGATCAATCTTTTGGTGCAATGACAACCGTACTTGTAACACATTCCTTAACAACCCATTGAACATCCTCCTTACTTCTCAAATCCAAACCCCATGTAACCAACATTGAGACTATGTCAATATTAGTTTGATACCTTTGCTCTAATTTCATGAACTCACCAAATAATATGTCTAGAATTTACACAAACCTCTTCTCAAAAAATTGGCCCAAAAAGGTCAAATGTTGGTTTGGGGTGATCAAAGAGAAATTCACTTCCATATTATCTCGCTTCAACACCAAATTGCTTCTCACTAACCTTCATCACCACCACTACGCTTTGCATCAAATGAAACCTTGATGCCATCATTTAAAAAAAACCCTCGTCCCAATGCCTTAAACATGCACTCATTCCCATAATGACTAGTACTTTTAGCGGCGTACTTTCCATGATGGCTCAAAGATCAAAATCCCCTAAAAATATTCCCATATGAAATTTGAGTATTCCTCCATTAATGATACCTCCCACTTCAACGGCCCATGTACCACCTTATTGTTGTTTCTCAAAACATGGAGTATTTTGAAAATTTTAAAAGGCATTAACGTATTTGTAATAATAATAACAAATTTATTTCAATTCCAAGCTAGGAATTCATCCTTGATTATTGCATTAGCAACAATTTGGGAATCACCTTCTAAATGCAAATTCTCTACCGGCAGTCTCTTGGCCAACTTTATTCCTAGCATAGCTAACTAAAACTTAGCCTCATTGTTTGAACTATGCTTTAGCCTCTTCACCCCTATGGCTGGAATATTGCCATTCCAATCTTGTGCCACAAATCCAGTGCTTGAGGACCCCAGATTCCCTTTCAAAGCACCGTCAAAGTTGACTTTGATCTAGTCTACTTCTGGCTTCAACTATTCATTGTCCAATTTCTCCTTTGATTCTAGACCGATATTTGGGGATACTTATTATTAGGATAGTAACTTGAACCTATGTGTACTTACATCTTCTACATCATCCAAATTTACTTAGGTACACATGTTTACTTGAACCTATGTGTACCTATGTTTACTTCTACATTCACACAATTTTCTATATTGTTTATAAGTAAACCATCTTCTAATGTGATGTGTATATATTCCAAATATATTCTTAATCTACTAAATTAGGATAAAACACAACACTATAATAGAAATAAATCAAATCATCAATATGTTCTTTCTTGTCAATAATATCTACTTGGTAAATTTCGTTATGTTGTGATGATAAAGATATTTTTTCATGATCAGGCATACCCTCAACTTGAACTTTCATGTTCCAGTGTTATACATCTACAAATGATATGTCCATGTGTTTGATCATAATCACAAAAAAAAACCATTTTAAAGTGCAGTGAGACACTAAGTTATATATATATTGATCAATTTGAGATAAGTTCAATTATTTTATTTTATTTTAATTCTTGTAACACTACATTTGGAAGATCCGGCAATCTAATGAATGTTCTACACCCTCTTTGTTTTGTTGAAGGACATTTGTATGGTGGTCATTTATTATATTAATGTTTTACTTCCACCCTCATTGTTTTTTTTTAAATTATCTTGGAGTGAAACTTATGGAAACTAGGAGAGGTAGGGACATTACAATGACAATGTAATTTATAACCATATAATGTCATAATGTCATATATCAATACATAGTTAAAACATTGAGTTATATTTATTGAGAAACATTTTTTCTTGGACGATGGGTAAGAAAAAATTCATAAATAAACATTAAATCTCATTATTTGATAATTTAAAACTCATTTTGGCTTAGCTTAGTTTAATTTATAATCATTGATTGGCTCATATTGTTTTTGCTTACCTTTTTCGATTGTTAGTACCACTTTAGGAACAATATTATATTCTAAGTGATTAATAAATGTTTTAGATAGATCTATAAAGGAATAAATTAAAGCATGAGGTAAAGAATAAACCAAGAGAGTACATAATCCTCTAGGCTTCTTGTAAATGGTTTTGCAAGCAAAATTTTGTCACAAAAGTAATCTAGACATATTGAAAGAAGGAATGTTCTTTAACATGGCACACATACCATCATACATTAGTAAAACCACGTGCCACAAATACATTAGTAAAACCACGTGCCACAAATCCATGTAATATTCCAATGGGCTACATTCTACATTTTGAATTTCTTGTTATATTCCTTGTAGGATAAATTTACAAATAATTGGTAATTACATTGATGTTTTGCAACTCTCTCATGACGGTGTCCATGCTGGAGTATAAAGGTATTTGCCTAATAATTGATTAATCATTAATTAATTATTAGGCCCCTTTTACTTTATTTACTTAGGATAAACTTAGGAGTTCTTTTTGTATTATTATATTGAACTAATTATAGGTCATGTTGTCTCATTGCATAGGATGATGATACTTTTCAGGATCTAATTTAATCCTTGCTTAGGGTTTAATCTAGGGTATATATTTCTTCTTTTCATAAGGATTTATCTTGTTTATTAGACAAGATGGAAGGATATTCACTCTTTGCATCCATGAGTCCTCATTACAATAGATGGTTTCTTGATTTAAAAGCCTCGTATCATATGACTTCATATTTGGCTATGTCATCTTCATACGTGCCTTGAACATTACCACATATATATTGATGCTAAACAACACTTATATGAGTTTTATTAGGAAATGATAGCACATTTTATAATGTACTTTGTGTTCCTTCATTATCTTCAAATATCCTTTCCATCTACTAGATTATACATAATGGGGTAGAAAAGGCAGTAGAGTTTGTTGGTTCCCAAATCAATAAATCCTTAACCCTAAAGGATTAACCACTTTCTCATCAACAAGTTTTAGATAGGACTTGGCCAACAAACGAGTTTCAGTCTCAGAACTGAAATCTCCTACACTTTTGGCTCTGCAGGACCAAGGCGAGTGTACCTCAACAATGTCTAGACAACTATTTCAATGCTCACAAGGACATTGTTGTTATAGTAGATTTCCCACTAAGAATGTACCAAGGAAATCTTATAAACTCTAGACTTTGGTTGCAATCCTAGTTTCAAACCTTCACTCAGTTATTGGGACTAGCTTTCCTACTAACACTACTCCTATACCTACTCCTACAAACAGAAATGAAAAGAAATGGTATATTTAGATATTGTGGTTCTGAAACTTATTGAGAACAAGAGACCAATGCCTATCCAACATAAAAAAGAGTCCAAATGCAAATGAACAAGAAATGAACATGAAATGCTTCGCTATGATTACTCCCAACTCAACACTTAGTGCCTTGCATACAATGTTGCATGAAACAAACCCAAGCCATTCTTATGATCACATTCAATGTGCACATTGTAGTAACATGAAATAAAATTTAACGCTTTTATGAAAAGAGACCTATTTCTCATATCACACATTCGTCATTAAAGAAGATGAATAATTGCATTCTTAACACAACAATTCATACAATACACACACAAAAATGGAGACAACTTGAAGATTATTTCATTGGTTCACTTCAAAAGATTCAGTACATTTCATTGCATTTTTTCAAAGTGCACTTGCAAGATGAAACTCTATTTTCTATTTGTAGACATCCAAAATTAATTAAATGTTTAATTAATTTTATCCTTTCTACGTAAGTAATTGATTTAATTATGTTACCTTTATTCTTCTCATAATTAATTAAATTAAATTTAATTAATCCTGTCACTATAGTCCCATAATTGATTTATTAATAAATTGATTATTCCCCATTTCTTCTAAAGTCCTCAAAATTAATTAATTCTTCTAAATTCCCTCTTAGTTAATTAATGACAATTAATTAACTTAGCCATGCAGTTCCTACAAATCACTTTGAGTAATTCTTCATTAAGTTAATTAATTCTTCTAGAAACCTCATTATCATTATTTCCTAATTTTTAATCCCTCCACTAATTCTCTCTCCTCTTGTCAAATCCTCCTACAAATCCCACTTGTCTTCTAATCCCTCATTAGTCCACCTAATCACCCCTCTTAAACATTTACTAGTGGCTAATCCTTATGATTAGCCACCAAGTCAACCAATAGCCATAAATAGCTAAATCCTCTTGTCCCCTCCTCACCTTCCAACCTTAAATGCACCCAATTCAACCATTTCAAGGATTTCAAAATCTCACACTCTCCCATGTCTCTCATCTTCCCAAGGAATTTTTAATTCATTTCCCCATTTCCTTTTCCCATGCAAGTCATTATTTGGAAATTTTTAATTCCCTTGTCCTCTCTCCAAGGAATTTTTAATTCATTTTCCCATTTCCTTTTCCCATGCAAGTCATTATTTGGGAATTTTTAATTCCTTTTATTCCCCCCAAGTACTTGAGGGTATCTTCCCTATGCATCTTGTAGACTGTGGAGACAATAAATGCCTTTATGGCAAATCTCTTGGTCTCCACGCCCTGTCCTCTCATGTCCCCTCAATCCATATGCTTCCTCTCCTTCAATCTCCTCCTTTGATTCATCTTCAATCCTGACTGTCCATTCACCCCCCTTCAAATCTATAAATTGGGGTCTCCTCTCCTTCATTTGAGAGATCTAATTCAAGTAATCTTATGCTGGCCTAATAGCTCTAGAATCTTCATTTGTGCATCCATACTATAGCTATATTTGCATCCATAATCCTCATTCGAGCATCCATCCATCTCTCACTCCACATCTTTAATCACTTTTTGTACAATTGGAGAGCAATCCACATTAACCAAGAAGGGTAAATCCAAACAAGTGAAGCACAAGGGCGCATCTTCCACTTCATCAAGCCCAATCCGAAGGAGAAGGTATAATTAGTAAGGTATAATGGTTTTATTTTATGATTTGATTGATTTATTTACATTATAACCATTAAATCTTGCCTTCCTAGTTTTAACCCTCTTCATTTTGGCACGCTCGGTAGGACCCACATCCCTTCATTTTAACCTTTTGTCAAGTTTTTTGTGATTTTAGCTCGCAGGTTGATACTTCAATGTTTCCATCTGCCCTTCGACATTTCCACCTGGTTGTTTTGACGTCTTTGCCAGGGAAAAATGTCCGTGCTTCAAATTTGAAAATTTAACCCATTTTTTTTGCAGGTTTTATAATTGAACATCTTCGCCTGACCTTCAATGTCTCCGCAATGTCTATTGACACTTCTGTTTAAGAGCTTCATTTTAGTATTTTTTTTTTTAAGGCAAAAATAAAAAAAAACATTTAAAAAACATTAAAAAGAACTAAAACAACAAACTTAGAATAGTTGTCTTTCTATTTTTTTTAACAAATTAGGCACTTAGTTAAATTTTTCAGGCTTACGGGCAGATCAACGCCTACGTAGACGCATCAACGTCTGCACTCTAGTTCAGACGCTACACCAAATAGCCCGCCCGCTTTCAGATTTAATTTTCAAAATTAAATTTTTTAGCTAACTCTTTGTCGGTAATTAATTTTCGGCCTTTGATGTTTGCGAATATGCATTAGTGGCTGTGTCTTCAATCCATGTTTGCACGACAGGTATAATTCAAATTCAAATTTTGAAATTAAAAAATAAATTTAAAATTCCCGCTTTTCAGTTCATTAGACACACTGAATTCCTTCAACACCTACGCAGGCGCTGCATTATCTATGCCTGTGGATCAAGGTGTGCGCTATATCCTTAGGAGTTTTGTGTTATTGATCAAATTTTGAGTTTTGCAGGTCCATTACGCTTGTCCCAGGCATTATCTTGAAACTACTAACAGTTTTTGCTGCAACATGCTTGTCCAAGACACATTTTCCCACTAATCTAGTTTGTTTTGTGCATTTTAGATAGAAAATCATATACATGTGGGATTAAAAATGAACAAGTGTCTTATGTGTTTGGTGCACTTGCACGCTTAGTGTAGGGTGGACCCACCATTGTACTCAAGTATCCTCTCCCCTCACCTTCGTGGACCTTGGGTGTAAGAGAAAGAGTGATCAACAACACTCGTCTTTTATTTTCATAGTTGAGGGGTATTTCTTGATTGGGGATTTCATCGAATCATCACCCCACAAAAGTATCTCAAATCGGGACACGTCGGGGATATCAACTCTCCTGATGCGATCTCGAGCGGGTTTTTTGAGCCGCTATATAAATAAGTTGGTTAAGTGGCTGAGGTGCTGAGTGAATTTGACGTATGCGGGGGCCCTCCCTGCATCGATAAGCTCAGTTAGAGCCTTAGGTAGCTCTCTTCGAGAATCTATCGTTGGATTGGTGATCCCTCAAAAATTACACTAGACACTAGTTTTAGTAGCCAAAATCCTACATTTGAAAGTGCAGGGGATGTGGATCGTACCCCGAAGTTACTCCTCATGTATCTACTCAGGATGAGACAAGAATACCCCATATAATAGATCCTCATATTTTTGGGGTGAGAGAATCTGGTATGCCCGAGAAGTGAGTGTTGTGAAGTGGAGCTAGTGCTACCAAAATCTCTATCTGTCCACCTGAGTGAGATATTGCTTATGCGAGGGGCCTATCAAGTCGTTTCCACTTTCTAGCCTAGGTCGTATGTTTGATGTGTCTTCATTTTGTGCTATGCCAGTGAAATCTGTTTGGGCTAATCTAGGCCCCCATCAGTCATTGTCAAGTGTTACACTTGGCCAATGTGTATATTGTGCTTGATGTTTTCTTTCCAAGAGTAGTTGACAATACACCCTTCCCAAAAACTTCGTAAACATTTTCCAAATCAAATTTTCACATCATTTTCCTTCATGCTCACGTCAACCCAACATCCTAGAAGATCAATCCATCGCCAAGTCAAACAGAAGAATCTTAGCTTGAATAAACTCCTTGTATCATAAGTTTTTGTATATCAACCGCAAGATCTTGTTGAAACATAGAACCTTTTTGCACTGATTCTACAACTATCTTCATGGTCATAGCAATGAGTTTGAGGAGGAATCCTTGAGAGCTCATGCCTTTATGCAAAGAAGCAGTCTATACCAAGACACTAACTTTAGCGGGCCCATCAATTTGTCCTACTTACCTGAGAAGCCCATCACCTATTCAGTCATCCTAGGGTGACCTTTTCTCTTCATCACTTCTCCTCTTTCAAGATCAATTTCTTTGCTTCCAAAACTCACCACCCAAACATCCTTCAAGGACTTAGCATGATTTGATCAAATCAATCAATCAGCCTCAACCTTAATCCCCATCAATCCCCAATCAAATCCACATCATTCGAAATCAATCTCATCCAAAAGTTTACTTCTTTGTGAAGTTTAATTTATACCTTATCTTATATTAATTAATCATTTTGCTTTTGTGCTTGGGAAATAATCTACCCCAAGTACCTTTTCTCAATCACTTTGGGTTGATCCAAACCCTAATCCTTTGGCCCTATTTTTCTTGGGAACACAAGTTCGTCCCATGTAAGAAAAGGCCCAATCAATTGATCCTAATTCCAAGGTCTAAATTTTACTTAGCCTACTTGTCACCTTGCTTGGGTGCCATCCTAATTCAATCGACCTTGTACTAATCAAAGGACTCGATCCAAATCATTTCTAATCCTAATCAACATCAAACATTTTCCAAGTCCAAATCATCACCTCTTCCCGTCTAAATCTCACATCAATCTTCACCTCCCAAGGTCACTCGTGTATGGTCTTGACTCGATCACAAAAGGAAAAAATGGCTACCCAAGGCAATAATGATAGTGTTCCTGAATTTAATGACCCCTTCACCCAAAATCTTCCACCCGAGGAGGAAACACTTGTTAACCAACCCAACATTTCTCCACGTGTCCAATCATTCATCAACGACCCTTATAATCAAGATATGATGGAGAAATTTTTCAAACATGATGCCAATAGGCTTGTGGTTGAACTAATTGCCCAAGGGGCACGCTTACCCCCCGATTTTGATAGATCCATCCTTGACAAACCACCACTAGGTGACCTTGTGAACAATTCCATCCTTGATCCTCTTCTCCATCCTCAACCTGCAACGTCTGCACCTACAATATCTATACCCACAACTTCTATTCCTACAACCGCATTTCCTCAACTTTCCATTCCTCCTCACACTTCATCCATCCCTCTTCAAAATAGGACCAATTATATCAACATGAGCTTGCCTCCCATTAACACGATTCGAGGATCACAAGCTCCACACATTTCCCAACCTCCTCTGCATTCTTCATATCAATACATTGGTGGTGGTGCCTCATCCTCGCCATATCAAATCCCAACATTAAATATGGGTCACTATGTTCCTAATTCCCCCAATCAACAACCCGATCTCATCAAAGAAATCCCGGACACAAAGAACCTCATCAATAATATCAAAGAGGGTACTAATAAGAGAAATTATTCCTTTCAAGAAATATGTTTGTATCCCTCTGACCCGACCATCTCATTTGCTCCATATCTGCCTAGTTTTGAGATGCCTAAGGTTAAAAAATACAAAGGCGAGGGTGACCTTACACATCAAGTCTGAGAACTCTTCGTTTCATGCCAAGAAGTCTCTTACAGTGACATATATCTCAGAAGAATTTTTCCAAAAAGTCTCACTAAAGAGGCCCTCGCTTGGTTCTCCTCTCTACCACAGGTCTCCATCACATCATTCCCTGACTTAGTTGAAAAATTTGTGGATCATTATACTTATAACATTGAGAATGATGCTTCCATAATAGACCTGTGTAACACAAAACAAAGGCCTGGGGAAACTTTCGCCAACTTCCTTCAAAGATGGCGACATCTCATTAAAAGATTCCCTTGGACGATACCAGAGCAAAACTAGGTTGAATTATTTCAACACAATCTAATACCAGAATTGTCCAAACCTTTGACTCATTAATGCTTGACCTCCTTTGCAAAAATTTACAAGGAGGGTATAGCTTTAGAGGGCACGCTCTTAGAGGATGGAACTATCAAACACTATAAGAAATCAATGCAAAATTTTGCCTCTCACATTGATAAGCCAAAATTTTGGTCGAGAAACATAAATGTCATCAATGATAGAGTCACTGATGCTAAACATATCCAAACCATCGCCACACCATCCAAACCCACCACCAATAATTTCTTCAACATTTGATCCAATCCTCACAATCAATCTAATTCTCAAGATCAACCCCACAATCCCACCTTCATCCAAGGTCACCCCCCTCGATCCAATAGTCAACGTGATTATACCTTGTTAGGTGAACCCATTGAGGTTATCTTCCAGAAACTTGTCAAGGCTAGTGTCGTTGCCTTCCTGATGACACACCCTTTTGATCCTAACCAACCCAAACTCAGATGGTACAATGAGAATGAATATTGCGATCACCATCGTATCAATGGTCACGATACATGCAAGTGTATGAAACTCAAGAATTACATGTCCAAGACCTTATCGATAAAGGGGATATTTAGGTTGATGTTGCCAATATGGCAACTCTAATGACAAGCTTAAAATGTATTAGGACCCATTCCCTAGGCATGGAAAAGACAATGCCTCATCATCTCATACGGTCAACTATGATTATACCAACTATATATCTAGCTTTGACTCCTTAGTGGGTTGCATAAATCCTGTTGATACCTCTGCCAACACCATTACCATCAAAGGAGTAGAATCCCCACCCGCCACTAGACCCAGAATCACCATCCAAGGGGCCCCTCCCCCTCAGCGATCAAGTTGCTCTTCCCAAGAAAAGATATCAGTTCAAGGTGCTGCACCTCCCAATTATCAAAATGATTGCAATGTCACCACTCACAAAGGAAGAGCGACTATTCCAAGAGCCCCTCCTCCCCCTCCCCAACCTCCCATATCATCCACCCACAGATATGATATCCTTGATCACCTTGGAAAGACTCTTGCACATATCTCCATCCCTGAGCTACTCAAAACATCCCCCGTCCACAAAGAGATCCTCGAGTAAGCTTTTCTAGAACCCCGCATCCCTGATAATATCAATGTTGCCCAATTCCAAGCCCTCATAGGTAACCTTTCTGCACATCACCATCTTGTTTTCACATCCAATGATGCACCCTCTGATGACACATCTCATAACAAGCCTCTTCATATTGAAGCTCTTGTGCACAAACATAAAATTAAGAGAGTCCTCATAGATAGTGGATCTAGCCTGAATCTATGTACATATAAGTTAATTAAACAACTAGGTATCTTTGAGGACTTAATTGACATGTTAGGCAAGATAGTAATAAAAGCATATGATAATGCAGAAAGAGTCTCCAAAGGAACAATCACCTTGCCTCTTCAAGTGGGCCTCACTAAAGTGGATACAACTTGCCAAGTTTTAGACCTTGATCTCCCTTATAACATTCTTCTTGGTCATCCTTGGATCCACTCCATTGAAGCAGTCACCAGCGAGGAGGGACCTCAAGGAGATCAGTCCCAACCGGTCAGCAAGAGTAAACACAACGGAAACACACAAATATGATAGAGGCAATGTAGAACAAATAGTTTTATTGCATGAAAGTTAATTACATCCAATCGGTAGCAACCGAGTTACAACATACCGACACACAGGCCTGCTAGAATAGGTCACACCGGGACCTTGAATCAAAAAGATCTATCTTCTAGGCACAGTCTAGCTATTTGATACTTCTTAATTCTCTAATTGATTACATTCTAAAGCATGATTACAAATATATATATCAATCCAAAGGATCTAGTTGGCCCAAAAGGGATCAAAACCCAAAGAATAAGACCTAACATGCAAAAATGAACAAGGTCGACCTCTGCCAAGAGATTCCTCCAAAAAATACAAAGGGTGAAACGTGGAAGGTTGAACACACACCAAGAAACATCGAGATCAACATCCAAGGCTCTGCAAGCTTCAGAATGGGCTCTGGTAGATCACCATAATAGGTCTCAAGCAACTGATAATAAAGGAACCGGTAACAAGAAACTGACATGAAAACCGGTAGTGATATCTTGCCAGAAAGTGATCCAAATGAGATGAGGTTTGAAAGGAAGAAAGATGATTAAGTCTCCAAGTAGAATCCAACTCCATAGGATCCGGTGAGCCAAAAATGAGACACACAGAAAGGAAAATTGAAACTGCAAACATAAAATAAAACATAAAAGAAAATGTTTTTTTTTGTTGATGCAAGATTGTTGTGAAACAAGGATGCTCCTGCATTAGACATCTAGGGTTAATGAAAAAAGTGAGCCTCTCACTTTGCTGGGCTGAGAGGGAAACCAAGGCGGTCTACCTCTGCCTAAGAAATTCAAGATGAATCTTCAACTGGTCTTCTCTTCCACTTCCCAATATATTCTTTGTACTAACTATTCTGGGTACTACGCCCAGTCCTACTGTCCAAAATCTCTTCAATCTGATCTGGTTCCATTTGGGCTAATTGTCTCTTAAGGCCTACAACGCTTTCCTCACTGAATTCTGGGTCATGGTACTCATGAAGATCTGCAATGTTGAATGTAGGTGAAATACTTATATTATTTGGTAGCTCTACTTCATATGCATTTCTAAATTTGAACTTTCTCAAGATCTTACAGGGTCCAAACTTCTTCATTTGCAACTTATTATAAGTTCTAACTGGGAATCTCTCTTTTCTCAAATATACCATCACTTCATCGCCAACATCAAATTCCTTATGTCTCCTCTTCTTATCTGCCTTCTCCTTTTATTTTCTATTCATGTCTTCCAAATGTTGTCTAACCTAAATATGCAATACTGCCATGTGATCTGCAAATTCTTCTGCTTCTGAACTCTTTTGGTCTTCACTGCTAATGTCTCTCAATTCTTCTATTCTTCTAGGATGCACTATGGTTAAAATCTCAAAAGGTGTTTTTCCGGTACTTCTATTCACTAAATTGTTATAGTCAAACTCCGCTTGTGCAAGGATCAAATCCCAACTTCCGGTTTTATCTCCCACTAAACATCTCAATAGGTTTCCCAAACTCTGGTAAACTACTTTTGTTTGTCCATCAGTCTATGGATTAAAAGTAGAACTGAACTTCAAATCTGTCTTCATCTTTTTCCAAAGTGTTCTCCAAAAATAGTCAACAAACTTAGTGTCTCTGTTGGAAACTATTGTATTAGGTAATCCATGCAATCTCACCACTTCCTTGAAAAATAGGTCTACTACATGCAATGCATCTGATGTCTTCTTACAAGGTATGAAATGAGCCATCTTTGAAAATCTATCCAGTACCACAAATATAGAATCATTCCCTCTCGGTGTCTTAGGTAATCCAAGTACAAAATCCATGCTTATATCCTCCCAAGGTCTTACCGGTACTGTCAAATGTTTATACAATCCCACATTCTAACTACTACCTTTTGCAACTTGACAAACTCTACAACCCTGCACATAAATCTTAACATCCTTATGAATCTGGGGCCAAAAGTACTGCTCACTCACCAATGCAACTATTTTATCAATGCCAAAATGTCCAGCTAAACCTCCACTATGCTTCTCTTTTATCAGGTTCTCTCTCATAGAACTCTTAGGTATGCATAACTGAACTCCATTGAATAACATCCCATCCCGAATGAAATAATCCAACCATTTTCTCCTATCAACCATAACCAGTTCTCTACATGGTTTCCAAGGTTCTGCAAAATCCAGGTCTTCAAAACCTAATACTGTCACTCTCATCTCTGTCAGCAAATTCCTTCTCCTACTCAATGCATCAACAAATTTTCTATATTTCCCACTTCTATGCTTCAACACAAAGGTGTAACTCTGCAAGAACTCTACCCATCTCATATGTCTCTGATTCAACTTACTCTACCTGTTCAAATACTGCAAAGCTTAATGATTTGTATACAACACAAACTCCTTAGGCAACAAGTAATGTCTCAATTTCTTCAAGGCTTGAACTATGGCATAAAATTCCTGATCATACACTGAATATCTCTTTCGGGTATCATTCAATTTTTCATTGAAATATGCTATTGCTCTCCCTTCTTGACTCAAAAACTCCTCCTATTCTTGTTCCACTTGCATCACAATCCACTTGAAATACCTTATTGAAATATGGTAAAGCCAACACAAGTTGCTCACTCACTTTCTGTTTCAATAATTCAAAACTTTTGTTTGCTCTGGTGGTCCACTTGAATTCCTTCTGATCTCCCCTCATGGTCTTAGTCATAGGGTTACAAACTGAACTGAAATTTCTGATAAACTTCCGGTAAAAACTAGCCAATCCATGAAATGATCTTACCTCTCCAATGCTTTCTGGTGTAGGCCACTTAACGATGGCTTTCACTGTCTTACGGTCCATCTTCAAACCATCCTTAGATATCACAAATCCTAAATAGGCTAACTCATCCTTCATGAAAGTGCACTTCTTGATATTGATCAACAAATTTTCTTCTCTCAACCTCTGCAAAACTTGTCTTAACTACAACAAATGCTCCTCTTTTGTCTTACTGAAAATCAGAATGTCATCCAAATACACAATAAAAAACTTACCCAAGAATTTCTTTAATACCTCATTCATCAGCCTCATGAAAGTACTTGGTGCATTAGTCAATCCAAAAGACATCACCAAACATCCTCCATTCTCCATTCTTCTTAGGTGCTAATATTGCTAGTCTTGCACAAGGGCTCAAACTTTCCCTGATCAAACCTTTCTCTAATAGCTCCTGCACTTGTCTATTCAGTTCTTCATTCTTTGTCGGTGTCAATCGGTGTGCAACTTTGTTAAGCAAATTAGCTCCGGGAACTAGGTCCATGAAAAGACTAATACTTCTAACAGGTGGCAATCCATCAGATACAATCTCTTATCTTTGTAGGGTGTTCTCCTTCCAGTTTCAGTCTCTCAGTCTTCTTAGGAATTAAGGCAAAACACACATTCTCATGTCTCAATCCATCCATGAACTTCCTTCCATCTACTAGATAGATTCTGGTATTTGTATAGACTTCATTCTTCAAAGGTTCCTCCAAAGGCAACAAGGTTTGCTTCATCCCATTGGCCACAATAGTGTATGTATTCTTCCTCCCATCATGTATTGCCTGTCTATCAAACTACCAAGGTCATCCCAATAAAAGATGACAAATATCCATAGGCATAATATCACACAAAACTTCATCATGATAATTCCCAATTTTCAATTTTACCAAGCATTGTTCACTTACTAACAACTTATGTTCATCCTGAATTCATGCTATCTGATAAGGCTTAGGGTGTTTCAATCTCTCCAATTTCAACTTATTCACCATCTCTTCTGAAATAAGATTATCCGAACTACCACTATCAATAACAACTTTACAACACTTACCAGATACCTTACATCTGGTCTTGAACAGGTTCTTCCTCTACAAGGGTTCTTCATCTCCTCCGGTATAACACAAAGCTCTCCTCATCATCAACAGTTTTCCATCTTCCAATTTATTGTTTGATCTGGTGGGGTTCTCTTCCACCACTATTTCTCTTCCGATAGCCTCTGTTTTCTTACATTCAAATGCACGGTGTCCTTCTCCTCCACATTTAAAGCAGGTTCCTCTGAATGTCCTTTTGTCTTCTCTTCCAAAGTTCTCATTGTAGTAACCATCTGGTTCTCTCCTCTGGTAGAAATTTTTATCATCCTTCCAGTATGAATTACCTTCCTTGTTCACTTCCTTGTCCTTGTCCTGATATGTACTAGTTCCTCTTCCTTCAGTATATCCTCTTCCTCCTTGACTCCAGTAAACCTTCTACCTCTACCTCTCTATCTCTGCTCATGCCTTTTGTTCAATTTATCTTCAGCCTTTATTGCATACTGGTAAGCCTCTTCAATACTCTCCACTTTGATCATACTGAGTTCATCTTGTGTAGACATCCGCAATCCATTCAAATATCTTGCAATTTGTTCAACTTCATCATCAACATGTCTGGATCTGATGTTCAACTTGTAAAATGCTCGGGTGTACTCCTTCACACTAGATTCCTTCTGTCTCAGATTCTGCAACTTCTAAAACAAATCTACTTGATAATTCATCTGGAAAAATGTTGATTTTGACTTAGCAATCATCCTATCCCATGTCTCAATCTTTTCTTTACCTCTTCTTTGCCTATCAACTTGCAAGTGCTGCCACCAAAGAGATGCATGACCTTTCAACCGGGTACAAGCATATTTCACCTTCCTCTCTTCTACAGTGTTTTCAAAATCAAAATACTTCTCCATCTTTGAGATCCAATCCATCAATTCATCTGAATCTAACTTCCCATCATATTTCGGTGGGGTAAAATGAGGTTTAGTGTCCCCCCTACTCAAAACCCTTAAAAACCTTTCCTCCTCCGGATCAACTGTTAGTAGGTTCACTTGGTTTGTCGGGGCTTCTTCTCCTTCATCTTCGCTCACATCCTCAATATGTCGACCTCTTCTCTGGGCTATCTCCACGGCTTCTAACCGGGCTGCTATTCCTTGCAACGTCTCCATTACAACAATGTCTGCATTCCCATGTGTTCCACCATTCCTATTTCCTCTTGGCGCCATTGATCCATGCTAGTCCTCTGCAATTGCAGGTCGGATCCGTAATCTGTCACCTTACAATAAAACTTCAAGACACGCAACCTCCAGAATGAAACTTCGCTCTGATACCACTTGAAGCAGTCGTCAGCGAGGAGGGACCTCAAGGAGATAAGTCCCAATTGATCAGCAAGAGTAAACATAATGGAAACACACATATATGATGGAGGCAATGCAAAACAGATAGTTTTATTGCATGAAAGTTAATTACATCCTGTAGTCACATAAATCTGTCCACTTAATTAAATGAATATTTACTATTTATTTGATTATTTAACCATCAATAATCAGTTAATTAAATTTATATTTAATTAATTTCATCCTCAACCTCTTCTTCTATTAACTAAATAAATAATTCAATTTATTTAAATTAATTCATTAAGCCACACTCTAAATCAATTAAATGAATAAAACATATTTATTTAATTTAACCCCCTTTCCTCCTTTAAATAAATAAATATTTATTTAAATCCCTAAACTACCCCCCCACTTGCATTCTCCTACAAATGCAAGTTGCACCTATTTTGTTGAAATAAAGTAATTTTATTTTAATTAAAATCCTATTTTCTCTCACCCACCAAACCCACTTGCTCTTATAATCCCCTTCTAGACTCTTCTAACCCATTTTAGATTCTTCTAATCCATTCTAAATTATCCTAATCCCATCCCCTAATTATTGTCACATTCGTAAGCAACTTGAAGTCACTTCTCAAAACCTCAAAGTCTTTGAAAAGAATTAAAGGCTTTATGTCTTCAACAAGTTAACCCCTAAGGTCTTCCAAACCATTAATGGTTCTTACATAACCATTTATGGCTCTTACATGACCATTAATGGTTAAAATCAACTCACCCACATGGTTAGAGGCTTTCCCTCTAACTCAACCCTCATTTAACTCATGGGTCTCTTCAAGCATTCAATGCTTTGACCATGGTTATCCTCACTAACTCTTGCACAAGAGTTTGTCCATTGGATAAAGGCATTGTTCATTAGATAAAGGATTTATTCACTAACTCAAGCCTAAACCTTACCTCCTAAGGTAACCTTCATATCATCTCAAGCATTTAATGATTCTTCCCTCTCATCTCAAGCCATCTCATGTTGACATTTGTCATCATGGGATTGGGTTGAAATCCCTCACATGGACCACAAACCCATCAATCCTGGCCCTTGTTGAGATTACTCAATCTCAACCATCCATTTCTCCATTTTTCTATAATAAGAGCCCATTCCTTCTTCAAAAAGATCCAAAAGTCTTTTATGCATCAAACTTATACTAATTTTGAGAGAGCATTTAGAAGCATTTTTCTTTGTTATTTTGGCTAAAATTAACATAGAATAATTAAGGTATTTTCTCATATTAGATTTTTTTTACATTTGCATAATTAGTTATCTTCATTTTCATAATCTTGAACCTCCATAATATTGCAAAAAGTTGAGGGCTACACTCATGTGGAACTTGGAGAGGAGAGGAACAAGGGAGGAGCAACTATGAGCATGTTGGAGAGCATCTTGGGGGGTTTTGTTTCTTTCCTTCGTCTTTGTATGCTTTTCATTATATATTTTATATCTCTCTTGGTATGCATGTTTAGGATTATAGTTTCATTTGTCATTCATTTTTAATTGTCACTAACAATACTAATGACTTGTCTTATGTTCTTGTGTCATTTTTAGCGTGCATCATTTGGTGAACCCGACGTGAATCAAACACGCAACCTTCTGATATGTTTAAACTATTTTTTTTGTGATTTTCCTCATAAATTTCCACACACAGGTTGCGTTGTAGCACTTTTGATGCTTGTTTTAGTGCCATTGACAAAAGAAGATTTAGCGCCTTTGATACAATATTTAGCGCTTTTGTTGTAGTTGTGGCGCTATTGTTTGTTAAATAGCGATATTGTAATATTTTAGCGTCTTTGCGCTCTCTGTCTGTCAGTATTTTCATTTTGTCGAACAGTTTAAATTAGCACGTTTGTTCATCTTTTAGTGTTGTTGATATTTATTTAGTGCTTCTGTTAATACTTCAACGCTTTTGTCTAAAGTAGCGCTTCTGTGTTTACATAGAGTAGCACTTTTGTAACAGAGAGTTCGAAAAAAAAATTGTGTAACCGAAAAATTAAAAAATTAGGCTTGTAGAAGCCCACCAAAAAATCTTCATTTCACTAATTTTTCTTTTTTTTTTGTGCAGGTTACTAACGTTTTTGTTTGCAAGATTCGAGGGATTAGAATTAGGAATTTATTTCTTTTCTTTCTAGATTTTAAGTTAGATTAAAAAGAATTCACTTTCCTTTTGTTTTTAAAAATAATCTCATTTTTCATTTTGGACTAAAATCAACAAAATCTTCAAATCGGGCTTAAAAAGAATTTCATTGGCAAGCTAAAAAGAACCACAAATCAAACAAACAAACTTTGCTTTCTTGCAAGTTAGGAACAAACTTTTCATTTTGGGCTTAAAACAAACCATACAACTTTCATTACTTGCAAGGATAAAATTTACAATCAACCTTTTATTTGCAAGTTAAAAAGAACAAACAACTTGTCCATTTCTGTTTACAAATCGCTTTTACTTTGAACAAACGTGCTTTCAATTTTGTTGACTAGGATTTTCACTTTCCTAGTTAGACAACAAATTGTTTTTTGGAATTAAAAAGAACATCATGTCTGTTGGGGCAACATCTCCAAATAGCAAATAAATCACATTGCGATAAAACAGCTAAAAAGAACAAGTGTTTTTCGTGATTGGCACGCTTGTGCAAAACTGTAGAGTGGTGCCATTTCTAACACACGCTATCATCTCCCTTGGCTCTCGTGGTCCTGGGTGCAAGAGAAAAGTGTTAGTAACGCTCTAAATTTTCTATTTTGAAGAGAGGCCTACCAAGAGACACATCACTCTTGGGAACAACCTTGCAGGATAAATCCTTCAAGCCCCTATAGAAATTAGGTGAGAGCGGAAGCTGTAGCCTTGGTTGTAGTTGTTCCTACAGTTTAACTTGCCGAAATGACATAGGGCCCCACCACAAGTTACAAGGCTCTTAAGTGAGTCACTGTAGAATGAACTTACGTCCAAAAACATCGAACATTACTAGACACCTTTTATTCTAGAAACCCACCCGTTCCATTGATTGAGGATATTTGTGAAAAGTTCAGTGCAAGAGCATAAATAGTTTTGCTCCCAAGATACTCACCATACATATTTCCTTGAGTAGAAACAGGGCTTTTTGAAAGGCTACTTGTAGCTTGATGAAAGTGGTGACTTCCCCATTAGAAGGATCATCTATCTGTTATGCTCGCACAAGAATTAATACATCACATCCGTACTTGCCACGACGGGATTCATAAGATATGTAGTACCAAAGTCGAAGAAATATCAAGATGTGGGCTGAAAATATCGCAACTGGCCATTACCTTAGGGATAAAAAGTGTTTGAGTTGTCTTCGTCTTGTTTCAGACCAGTAACAATTTGGGCTGACTTCAGGCTTTGGGAAACATAAAAAAAAAATTAAAAAAAATTATTTAAAAAAAAAAAAAAAAAAAACATTTGAAAAGGGTCAAAAAGTTCATGATTGGGTTGATTTAGACCCACACCTATTGTGCATTTTATTGAAAAAGGGTAAGGTTATTGTGCTTGTGTGCTTGCTGTGTTTTCTTGTCAAATAAATTCAAAATAATTTTAAACTAAGTACCCATCCAACAAATCTACCTCAAACATTGATAGAACAAACAACATCAACAAGTGAAACAAAGTATTAGTTTGTATGACCATCACTCATATCTTGAGAAAAAGGAGTCTTTGTCAAAAGATTAAATTATAGAAAAGCCAACTTGGTTCAAAAGCTCTTATCAAAATAAGGAAGTTTTTCTACATCAATAGACAACTATTTCTCTCACATAGGGTGTTCTTATGTCATATGCACTTATACCTGCAAGGCAAATCCAACAAATTTGACAAAGAGCCTTTGAGCGATAGAGATTTTACTCAATATCGAGCTTTTGATTATCAGAAAAACAAAGGGGGCAAGATCAATCATGCTTTCTTTCCTAAAATTTGTATCATATACAACTAAGCTCGAGGGGAACCACCGACCCATGAGAGAGAGGAAGAAGTAGAAACCCCCTTTGTAACATAAAGTTTTTATTGAGGTACATATTCTATCCACTTTCACTTCCACACATCACAAAACCTTTCAACTCTCAAAACACAAAGAGGTCTTATCCTTCATACTTTCAGATATTGCTTAAATCAAACCAACAAATCACTTTTAGGGTGTCTCTACATCTAGGATCGATCATCCTAAGAGGAATTTCTACACATGTTAAAACTAGTTTATGAGTGCATCCTCTCATCACTAGGTAGCTTGGTTTATAACACATCTCAAACCTTGCTATACCTCATCACATCAAAATTGTTGAAAAACACGAGCAATTCACAAAGAACTTTGTTGACATCCAACCTTCAGTGTTAGAGATGTATCTTCTAACAAACATTTCACAAAACTTATCTTCCATCAAACACTTCATCACCACCTCATAATCACTTTCACAAACATCAAAACATGTCTCAAACAAGATCAATGAGAAATTGACAACCAGAGATTGAAGAGGAGGAAGAAAACCTCCATGATTTTCATGAGGCCGTTGGAGGAGGCACTAATGATGAAGATCCCAACACTCTAACTCCAGAAGATAAAGAAAGAGCACAACATAATCCCAAATTCAATATACTCTTTGACGAAATCCTTAGAAACAACACATATGCTCATTTCTTAAGACTTGCTCAAGAGGGTGCCAAACTACCCTCCAACTTTGATACAACACAAATACGACAAACATCTAGGCAACATAGCCGTCATGATGGTGGAGGAGGAAGAGACTACTTCCACTATGACCTTAATCATCGAGGGAATCCTCCACCTCCTCCTCCTTCAGAAATAGACATGTTGAGGCAACAAGTAGAAAATCTTGCTCAACAACTGAATAGTGGTGTGAAGACTACTCAGTTTTCACTTAATGACATTTGTCCCTATCCTTTTGATAAGAACATGCTTATGCCACCTTTTGCGTGAGGGTTTGAAACACCCAAATTTGAAAAGTATAGAGGCAAAGGAGATCCTAGGGATCATGTGCGAGAATTTCACTCAGCTTGTTTAGAGGTGGCCTATGAGGACACATATCTAATGCATCTCTTTCCTCAAAGTTTGGGAGGCACAACCACACAATGGTTTTCTCGACTACTAGGTGGAATTAGAACATTTGAGGAACTAGTCCAAAAATTCATCGCTCATTATTCACACAACATAGAACGTAATGACATGGCAGATTTGTGCAACACCAAACAAAAACCAGGAGATTTGTTCTCAACTTTCCTACAATGGTGGAGGCAACTGTCTAGCAAATGATCCCTTTATCTCCCTGAGAAAGAACTAGTGAAAATTTTCATTTCCAACTTAAATGATGAAATGGAATTTCATTTAGACATGAAGGGCAGAAAATCCTTTGAAGAGATGATCACTCAAGGACTAAAATGTGAAAGAGCCCTGATCAAAAGGGGACTTATCAAAATCTACAATGAACCAAAAGATGGTCCTCGTCCACGTTATAATAGTGATAAACCAAATTTTTGGAATAAAAACAAGAACGTTGTCAATGACGGGATAGTGGATGCAAGAACAGTAAAAATTGCACAACCTGTGGTCAAGTTTGTAGGACAAAATCCCCCTCCTAAAAAAAACACCATCACTAAACCACAAAATCAAGGTCGCAATACACAACAAGAGGAACCAAAACAAAAGCAACAAAATTACAAGCCAAAACGCACATAGACATCCTTAGGGGAACCTATCGAAACAATCTTACGTCAATTGGTATCCTCCAATCTTGTGACCTTACCAAAAACATCTAATTATGAGCCTCAAGTCAAGCCTCCATGGTGGTGAGATCATGAACATTGTGAATTTCACCAAGGAAGAGGGCATTAAACAAGCAATTGCCATCAACTGAAAGATCTTGTTCAAGATCTTATTGACAGAGGAGAAATCGAAATAGAAGGACATGACCCTAAAACATCTAATGATGATCATTTAATGTTCAAGAATCCACTTCCATCACATGATCAAAGGGGTCCTTCCACCTCAAGGAGAAACACAAATACTACAACTAATTATACACAAGCTGCATATAATTATATTGTGAATCACCTTTATGATACTAATGAACAAGTTGCAACTCTTACCATCAAAGATCCAAATCTTGCATGCAACATTGTTACGCGTCGTAGTAAGATTACCATTTGAGCATCACCACGAGGAACGACACCCCTCCCCAAACAATATAATCTTGTAGAGCAATTCGATAAAATGTCTGCCCTCATCTCCATACTAGAGCTTTTACGCTTATCCCCCTCACATAAAACAATCTTGGATCAAGCTCTCCGAGAAGCATCAGTCTGCGCCAACCTCAACACAGATCAATTTCAAGCCATGGTTGGTAGTCTATGTTAGGGTTTCAAGCAGATCCAAAGCAAATATGAACTAACAATTATATGCAGATTTAAATACAAAAGATAAAGAAATAAAACAAGACACAGATAACACAGAGATTTAACGTGGTTCACCGAGAATGGGTTATGTCCACCATACACAGTCGTCCAATCTTTCTTATTATCTAGCAAAAATAGTACATCAACCTTACAATGCCTTAAGCATCCTAGCCACTTATAACATGCGTTTTTAGGGCAAAAACAAAGTCGGCCCTTTTAGGGTTTTATTACAATGTCGGTTTTCATCAACAACAAAAAATACCCAAAAAAAAATTTCTCGGGGGCTCCCGCCCCCTAACCCCCGCTTTCTTCAGGGGCTGTCGCCCCCAAACCCCTGCCTGGGGCCCGGCTTGGCCTCAGACCTCGGCAAGGATACGTGTTGAGTGTATAGTACTTTGCTGATCAATCACCACATTTCAACAGTCTAAAGTCATCACCATGTCTCACTTTTATTGAAAGTGATAACACTTCCTTCCAACAACCACATAATGCCTCCCTCCATATTGAAGGATTTGTAAACCAACATAGAATCAAGCTAGTCTTGATTGACAATGGAGCCAACTTGAATATATGCACCTTGCATATAGTCACAACATTGGGTTATGTAGTAGAATCGATGGATGCTAACACAAAGATAACCATCAAGGCATATGATGATGCAAAACGTTCTTCCAGAGGAGCTATTGTATTACCTATCATGATTGGGCCAGTGGTGAAACATATAGTTTGCCAAGTTCTAGACCTTCCTTTGCCATATAATATTTTGTTAGGGAGACCTTGGATACATGCCATGCAAGCAGTCCCATCTACCTATCACTAATGTATCAAGTTTCCACATAACGGTGTAGAAATTACAATCCTCGACGATGCAAATTCATTTGCCTATTGTAATAATATTAACCATCAGCCATAGATCACTGTACCTAACAATAGAGAAGCCATCCCTTCCTCATCATATGTTAATCCAACCTCTCTTTCTAGCTCAACAACCCCTATACCGAAGTAGGAGAAGTTGAAAATGAAAATGGCTGAGGAAGGTCCCGGGGAATATAATCTTAGCCAACTCTTTTGCGTTGGGAAATTACTCACATCCCCTAGAACTCATGGCAAACCCCAAGATTTCCTTCAAACATCACTGGCCAAGAAAACGTGTACTTTGGCACAATTCACCCTTGGTAGAAGTCGAGAAGAGGAAACCATGGATGAAGACCTGACAGAATGGATCTACACAGACCCTATCAACAAAGAAAGCTCGAAGGCTAATCTCCCCACTGACAAATATGGCAAAGGCTTAACTATAATGCAAAGAATGGGCTATGATGGCCATAGTACTTGGGACATTGCAAACAAGGACAAAATGAGCCCTTACAACCTAAGTTGAAACCAAAAGATAAAACTGGAGTAGGTTTTCAAAAAGAAGCTCTTCCTAAACTTCAATTCAAAGGAAAACCCAACAAGCCCCTGTATCAACCAGTTACTCCAAGGATGCAATCCTTGACTATATCTACAACACCAACAACCCTATCAAAGGCACTGGCAGCATCAATAAGACCGATAACCCCATCAGCAGCATCAGTACCACCAGCAGCATCGACAAGACCGATAACCCCATCAACAACATCAATACCACCAGCAACATCAACAAGATCGATAACCCCATCAGTAGCATCAACAACACCAATAACTCTGTCAGCAACATTAGTACCATCAACAATGTCAACAACACCAATAACTTTGTCAGCATCATCAGTACCACCAACAACATCAACAAAACCGATAACCCCATCAGTAACATCAGTAACCCTCGTTATACCTACGACCCCAACAATCCCACCTCCAAAAGTGCATGGGCCAATAACTAATGCATTATTCAATTCAAAAGACATCCCAGCCTAGTACAGTAATCAGATGTTAGAGAGTGATTCAGAGATAGACTCACATGAGTGGGAATGGGATTCAGTGAATCTAAATACTTCAGATGAGGAAGACACATCACCTCCACCACCTCGTAAGGATATCTTAGTTTATGGAGAGGCATGGATTAAAACTTTTTGGGTTCTTGAGCAAGAGGCAACTTCCACAGGCCCTATGTCAAATCCTACACCATAATATGACAAGGAGAGTACCATCAATGAGCTTCACTCCTCTATATTAACCCTCACTAACCCCTCCTATGAACTCAACTTAATCGACAAGGTAATGCCTATCATCCATCTCGAACTCATTGAATGGAACCAACCAAATCCCCCATGTCTTGACCATTTCCAAAATGATGAGGCACTCATAGAATTTTTAGAATTACGGGATAACATACCAAGCGGGGATCATAAAGTTGGGTTTGCCATTGAACTCAACAGCGCTGCATACTTTTGGGCAGATGCCAAACCTTTCAGTTGCAAAAATACTACAATAAAACATGGATCTTCTAGTGAAAATCACACTATGGCACTGTTTGATCCCAAAAAAGTAAAAACAAAGAGCGTATCCAAAGGTGAAAACCTCTCCAAGGCGCCTGAGGATGAAAGGTTTGACATTCTCCCCTTTAGTATGAAGCAGGAGAGATCGACCATCCTAATAGAGGAAACCAAATAATTCAATGTGGGCACCCCTGAGACTCCTTGCCAAATACATTTGGCATCTCTATTAACTCCAAAGGAACAACCAAAATTTGTGGAATTCTTCTAGAAGCATCAAATCAACTTCACATGGTCTTATGCAGACATGCCTGGCTTAGATCCAAATTTGGTCATGCATCACCTAACTATAGCAGAAGGAGATAAATTGGTCAAACAAAAGCTCAGAAAGATGTACCCACAAATTGTCGTTCTTGTCAAGGCTGAACTTAAAAAGCTCTTGGATGTTGGTTTTATCAGACCAATTGATTATGAAGAGTGGATCTCCAATATTGTACCTATTGGTAAACCTAATGGGGGCATCTGTATCTGTACAAACTTCAGAGATTTGAACAAGGCATGTCCTAAAGATGACTTCCCCTTACCAAACATTGACATGATTGTCGATTTAACAGCGGGTCATGCAATGCTTTCTCTTATGGATGGATTTTCAGGGTACAACCAGATTAAGTTTTGCTCCGGAGGATCAACACACAACGACTTTCACATGTCCATGGGGAACATACTGTTGGAATGTGATGCCATTTGGTCTAAAGAATGCAGGGGCAACATATCAAAGAGCCATGACTACCATCTTTCATGATATGATGCACACCATAATGGAAGATTATGTCGATGATTTACTAGCTAAATCATTAACAAGAGAGGGTCATCTGGCAATACTGGGTAAAATATTCGACAGATTAGAACAATATCATGTCTGTCTCAATCCAAAGAAATGTGTCTTTGGAGTAATTTCAGGGAAACTCCTAGGATACATTGTCTCAAGTAAAGGCATTGAGGTGGATCCTGCAAAAGTAAAGGCAATCATGGACATGCCACCTCCAAAGAATATCAGTTAGTTAAGGACATTACAAGGGCGGCTACAATTAATTTGGAGATTCATTGCACAATTGGCTGATAAATGTCAGCCCTTCACCCATCTGTTACACAAGAATATCCGCTTTCAATGTGATACAAAATGCCAGCAAGCATTCCAAATGCTTAAAGATTACCTAATGCATACACCATTGTTGATTCCACCATATCCAAGCATACCTCTATTGCTATACATTTCAGCTACAAATACAACATTAAGAGTACTACTAGCACAACATAATGTAGAAGGAAAAGAATGTGTGGTCTACTACATCTCTCAAACACTGGTAGGCTATGAACTCAATTACACACCTATTGAGCGAGCTTTCCTAGTAGTTATTTTAGCAGCCACCAAATTGAGGCACTACATGTTAACACACAAGGTACAACTCATTGCCAAAATAGATCCACTCAAGTACCTACTCAACAAGGCAACATTGACAGGCCGCTTGGCCAAATGGGTTATGATCTTGAGTGAATTTGATATAGAGTATGTGTACTGCAAGGCTATCAAGGGGTAGGTTATTGCAAATCAGTTGGTTGGTGCACCACTCGCAGGTGACCATCCTCTTATTTCCAATTTTCGAGATGAAAAGATCTTCATGATCACAACTATACAACCTTGGAAGCTATACTTTGATGGCTCATACACTAGACATCGCTCGGGGGTAGGTATTCTTTTTATCACACCTCAAGGTGACATCATTCTGAAGTCATACAGGCTCACTTTCCCATACACCAATAATATAACAAAATATGAGGCCTTGATCATAGGACTCAGATTGGCTATACAATGGCATCTAAAAGAGCTACAGGTATATGGAGATTCTAAGCTAGTCATCTGACAAGTCACTGATGAATACCAAAGTAAGGATGATAAATTCATGCCATATAAAAGGATGGTGGATAGTTACAAAGAATTATTTACAACTATCAAATTTGAGCAAGTACTCAGAGATCAGAATCGAGCTGTCGACGCAATGGCTACAATTGCCTCTCTCCTGGATCTTCCACAAAATTTGACACGCTACGAGTTCTTGGTAGAACAACTTTGGATCCCCGCATATGATATCTTTGAAACTGAAATGATATGTCGCCTTGTCGATTCCGACTCCCCATGTTATGGTGAGTTATTCACTTACCTACGTGACCACACACTTCCTCCTAACCAATCAAATAACCGACGAAAAACCTTTATCTGCCAAACCGCTCGATACACCATCATTGTTGAAACCCTATACAGGAAAAGTCTTGATAGTACTCTCCTTCGATGTTTGGAACAAGATGAGATAACAAAAGCCTTGGAAGAGGTGCATAAAGGAATTGTGGGACTCACTCAAGCGGTCCTTCACTAGCAAAGAAAATCATGCACGTTGGATACTATTGGCCCACCATGGCAAAAGACTCCTACTACTTTGTCAGAAAGTGTAAGAAGTGCCAAGTTCACATAGATCTGATACATGCCCCAACACATGAATTGCAACCAATCACAACACCATGGCCCTTTTGTCAATGGGGACTTGACCATGTGGGTAAAATCCATCCATCTTCATCCAACGGTCATAAATTTATCATTACCGCCACCGAATACTTCACAAAGTGGATCAAAGTCGTTCCACTCACCCAAGTCACCGGCAAGCAGACTCCCTCATTCATCCTTAATTACATCATCTGTCGGTATGGTGTACCCATGTCCATCATCACAGATAAGGACCTTGCTTTCAAAAATCAGGATGTCCATGAACTTTGTGAGAAGTTTCATAACCAACATCATTTTTCCACTCCGTATTACCCACAAGGCAATGGTCAAGCTAAAGCATCCAACAAGAAACTATTGAGGATCCTAAAAAAGACAACCAATGATGTTGGCCATGATTGGCACATTCGATTAAATCCAACACTATGGGCCTATCAAGCACTATGGGCCTATCAAACTAGCATTTGAACCCCTACAGGTGCAACCCCATACTCACTGGTTTATGGAGCAGAAGCCATCCTGCCTATTGAGGTTGAAATACCATCTCTACAGGTCTCCTTGGACAATCTAATAGATGATGAAGCATACCGAGTCTCACGTCTTCAGGACTTGGAACTGCTTGATGAAAGGCAACAAGCTGCATACAACCACCTAAAAGCCTATCAGCAACGCATGAGCAAAAGCTAAAATAATCGAGTCAAACCTCACACATTTGAGGTAGGAGATCTTGTTCTCAGGGAGAATCCTTGCAACCGACCAAATAGAGAACATCAGAGCAAGTTTGAATCCAACTGGTTGGGTCCATATGTTATAACTGTTGTATTCGGGTCTGGGGTATATCAGTTGGCAACTTCAGAAGGAGCACCATTGACGGATCTGATCAACAACATGCACCTCAAATGTTTTCATACATAAGTTGTGTAGAGAATCAGGCTCCTCCAATATATCAGAAAATACCAAAAACATTCAGAAAAATGTCCTGAAGAAAATACAAAAAAATCAAGAAACTAATAAAGAAAAATCATGCATCCAAACGGTGAAAACCACTTCAATGGCGCCTTGGGTAAGTACGGTGGTGAAAACCTGGTAAACAGGCACCACTTGTAAAGGCTATGGATCCATTGTCTTTTAGATTTGTTGCGATCAGATCCATTTCATTCATTCATCTATCATTCAAACCATGACTTGTTATTGATTTGCCAACAGATTATTACTTCATGTGTCCTGCATCACGCTTTCATAGAGACATCTAACTAGGGGCAATGCTCTTAACCTATTGATGGAAGTGCATTCTACATTACTTATGATTCATTGAGCTCCTCATTCAAAATTTCCTAAAGATAATACCAAAAACATTCAAAAAATCTTCAAAAAATCCCAAAAACATTCACAAAATCCAAAAATATGGCAAAAACATCAAAATCAATCAAAAACATTGCAACATATATTATTCCTTGTACCTACACATCGCAATAGACACCAAACAAACATTTTGAGCTACTCAAACAATGATCACCTATCAAATCACCCAACCCATCAAAACATCTACACACAACTGTCTTCACAAGGATGCATCCTTCCTCACAGACAAGACATGTTAACATTTTCTTTGACAAGAAAATTCGGTTTGGCTGATAAGTACTTGGTTGATTTGTTATTTGTTTATTTATATCAGGTTCCTACGCTACTCCAGGATATCCACAAGTGATTAGAGTAGCCAGGATGGCTCCTGATATCTTTTGTCTTTTTTCTTTCTTTGCTATCTAAGGATTGTTCCAATGAAATTTTGGGGCATGTACTAATGGTGTCTACGTGGGAAGTTCACTAAGCTACGTGATCATATGAAAAAATACAGTCATGGATCATTGTGGCTTATTGACTACATCATATACCTCGACCATTTGTACATGAACTAGAATGGAGGGTAATTTTCCTTGTCTGTGATGCTTGCTTACAGGTGAAACGCTCAACCTTGGTTTCTGCTACCTCGGCCAAGAATGATACTACCATGCTCGATGATGAAAATAAAGCACTGTGATTAATCTATGGATCGTCATTTCATCTCATCTATTTATATTGCATTTTGTTGCATACCACTCATCCATTTGCTCATTCATTGTTCATATATGTTGTTTGCATGCAAGTAATTCAGGTTTTTATGAGAAAGCACCTAATATAAATTTGTCTTGGGTACAAATCACGATGGAGTTCTCTGATACATCATCTCACATTTTCATTCCACATCTGCAAATTCTCACCAACTTGCATTCATATATCATGAAGGCATGGCATTATCATTTAGTTACATTAAATGCATTCAGTTCATTATCATTTACTTGCATTTTTTTCATTTCATTTAAGTGCATTTGTTTACTCATCAATTTAGTGCATTTAAAACATCAAGTGCATTTGTCCTCATTTACTTGCATTTTATCATTTCATTTAGTTGCATAAAGTGCATTTAGCTTCATTTAGATGTATTTCAACTCATTTCATTCATCTATCTTCATTATTAGTTACATGTTAGTCATTGACGTACATTCACTTAGTCATTAAGGTACATTTACTATCATCTAGTTGCATCTCAATCATTAAGTTCCATTCATCTAATCATTGAAAATTCATTCCATCATTTAGTTGTTTATTCCATTCATTATCATCATTTAAAAAGTTGCATTTAAGTGCATTTGTTTATCTATTATCAAGAACATTCACCTAAAACATTAAAGTGCATTCATTCTCCATTAGTTGCATTTATTTAAATCATTAAAGTACATTCATGCATTTATTATCATTTAGTTGCATTTCATATCATTTTATTCATTTAGATTCATTTAGTTACCTATTCAAAACATTTCATCATTTAGTTTCATTAAGTGCATACATTTATTTTATTAAGTGCATTTATTCATTAAGTGCATTCATCTAAGAAACATACATAACATTTGTATAAATGATTGTTCATCCATTTAAGTGCATTCATCTAGTAGCATACATAACATTTGTATACACATTTGATTCATTTAGATTCATCTTAAAAACATGTATCATTTACTCTTATCATCATATCATATCATCAACATAAGCAAGTATTATCTATCACAATATCATTATTCATTATCATTTAGTATAAATCATCATCATTGCATCACATTAATATCATTACAAAAGCATCATCCATCTATAAACCTGCATCCACATGTTAGCAAATCATCCATAGCAGGCATATAGGAATCATATCATCAACAGGTACATCTAGAAAGTACAACATCATCCATAGCATGTATCTAAGCATAACTCATAATCATCATCCCGCACAAAAACATACATGTCATCACATATATACATATCATATCATCACCAAAAAAATGAGATCTCCTCATATATCGCATCAAAAAGAATACATGTATCAGAGTACAATGATGTCAAAATATATCGGCTACCAAGAGCCATCCAAGTAACAGTCTAATAACAATGTAACAAATGCATAAAATCTCTCAAATAGCACTTTGGTCAGATGCTTCTCCCCACCACCCTCACCATCTCGCCGAGGAGGACCCATAACACCACCACTGCTCTGAACCCTCTGGGACCGCTTTGATCTCGCTCGCCGCATCTGGGAATAACTCAATACACACTGACTACTCGGTACCACCTGCTCATATAATCCCTGTCAGTAATCTATCTCCTCCTGACCCTGTCGCATCTCCCTCAACACCTCCCTAGTAGGACCTTGTGCTCCTGCCACAACTCATCCTCTATCCTGCAGCTCCCTCAATATATCCACCAGATCATCTCTCTCTCACATCACTACCATCAAATTGGCCTCCCGTGCAAACAACTGGACATCCCTGGCTGCAATCTTTACATCCCTATCCTCTAACCGTGCCTCGACTGTTGTCAGTTGAGTCTGGAAGTGTAATATCATATACTCTCGCAGGTCTCCCTCTCCTCCACCTACGGCTCCCCCTCCCATCTCCATAGGATCCTCTCCATCGCCTCACCACCACCCTCTCCCCCACCAACATCTCTCCCTCCTGCTCTCGCTGCTCCCTGTATCAGTGGACCCTGTGACAGTTGTAAAGGTTGCCCACCTCTGCCTCTCCTTTGTAATCATCCTCCTCCACCACCTCCACCTCCAAATCCACCTCCACCCCCAAATCCACCTCCCCCTCCCCCTCCCCCTCCTCCTGCTCCACCAAAACATCCTCCACCACCTCCACCTCCACCTCCAAATCCACCTCCACCCCCAAATCCACCTCCTCCTCCCCCTCCTCGTACTCCTCCACCACCTCCATCTCCTCCTCCTCCACCACCTCCTCCTCCTCCTCCTACACCTCTACCACCTCTCCTCCTTTGTCGTTGTCCTCTGTCATCCTCAAAAGGTGGTATAGGCTCTGTAGGATCATAAATCCGCGGAATTGGATGAGTGGAACGATACTAAGTATACTCCTTTATCACTCCTACGTCTACAATCTCTAGCCTCATATGCCATGGTCTCACCTGTAATGTACAAAACTCTGCAAGGGCCTGATCATAGGGTAAAATTGATCCCCACTGCCATCTCTCTCACACTACTTGTGCATACTCCCCCGAACCCCTTGGCATACTCTGCCTCCATCCAAACTGTCTCATTACTCTCCCTGATAACTGTCTCTCCACAACATAGGATGTGCGACCAATCAAAAAATGCGTCATATACACATATGGTAAGGCCTCTCCATCATCCTCCCATACCTCACAATCCAGGTATGACCTACATATGACCCTATCTAAGTCATCCAATGCCCGCCGCCAAAACTCCAACTTCCCCAAATGGGGCTATCTCATCAAACCTCCATACATAAACACATAGGGTTGATCTATCACCCTAAACCTCAAACATATCGACCATGTGACTGGCAAGTGCTCCCAAGCCTATATATGTAGCAAAGTGATCCCTGCCCCTAGTGATCTTGCCTCGCAGTACACTGCCTCGTGTAAATCCCTGTAAAGGTGTGCTAACACACATGGCCCCCATGCATAGTGGGTCCCCTCAGTCACCATCTGCTCTGTCACCTGACCCCAACCAACAACCAATCCATGTGAATGTCGATCGGGGCAAAGCAAACCCCCAACGATCCCTGATAATACTGTTGGTAGAGGCTCATAAAGTGCTGCTATATCCTCCCATGCCACAAATCCATCCTCAATATACATGTCATCGGTGAATATCCATTGCACGACTATCGTCCTTAGGTGTCAATCATATGTCACAAGCTCCCCCTTGATCGGGACATGCAGTATCCTCCACACGTCCTCCAATGTCAGCGTCTCTCCCATCACCAAATGAAAGGAGCACGTCTCGATGTGCCATCACTCGACCAATGTTGTCAATAGTCCATGATTCGTCTAAATCACGGGTAGGTACATCATGTCATATAATCTCGGTGCACAGTCACAATCTATCTCCACCTTAGTCAACTGTTCACGCAACTACTGTGTCGCAGGGTGTCACTCCCGCATCCGTAAGACGACAAGATCCTCCTACACATATCAACTCATATCAGTTGTTTTGCTACAAACTTTCTTAAGTTTCAACCTAGACTATCAACAGATACTTTGATCAGGTATCTTCGGGTCTCAACAGGTAATCGATCATGGCAAACCTAGACTACAACAAACATTTATCACAATGACCTAGTCTCGACGGGGCTGCTATGATTCATCAAAACAATCAATCAATCACTTAACACGGGCATTAGGAGATATTTTATCTAACACTGAAACATTTTACTACAATCGCGCTACTTTGCTGACAACGATGCTACAACTTATGCACAAAAGCGCTATAACATCTATACCATAGCATTATTTAATGACAAAAGCGCCACAACAAGCACACAACTACGCTAATACTACAAACACGTTATATCTATGACACAAACATGCTAAACAAACAACAACGCTAATACAACCATGCAATAGCATCATTGCGACACAAAAGCGCTATTTTAGGTGACAAAAGCACTAAAACAAAGGTTTAGCGCTATTGTCTTACTTGGACTTCGACGCTTGAAAAAACATGACAAAATGCATAAGAAACAAAATTCAAGATTTGCATACCTCTGGTCCGTAGTCCTCTGGCTGCTGGTATCGACGGATCCGCTCTAGTCGGTGATTTTCTATAGGCACGACCATGATGATTGTTGCTCACTCCTTCGCCAAAGGTCACTATCAGAGCTCCAAACTACCAAGGAGATAGGTGCAAATGAGCTAGTTTTTACCCCTTCCCCTCCATATATAGCCCCCCAGCCCTAACCCTAATTCACCCCGCTTACCACCGTGGTCCCTGTGAACTTCAGAAGCCTCTCATTTCTCCATCTTAATTTTCTCTCATTCTTTCAACATTATTTCCAATTTCTTCTATTCTGCCTCCCCCCAACTTCTTTCTCTTTTTCGAGAGATCATCCGATTTTTCAAAAAAAATCGACCCATCTCTCGAGGGGGCATACCACCCACTAAATTAACATTTATGGGGCATATTTCTTCACACCTATCTTTCTTTCTTTGAAAAAATGCAATAAACTGCACCGTTTCAAAGAGGGGCAAATGTAGTCACATAAATCTGTCCACTTAATTAAATGAATATTTACTATTTATTTGATTATTTAACCATCAATAATCAGTTAACTAAATTAATATTTAATTAATTTCATCCTCAACCTTTTCTTCTATTAACTAAATAAATTATTCAATTTATTTAAATTAATTCATTAAGCCACACTCTAAATCAATTAAATGAACAAAACATATTTATTTAATTTAACCCCCTTTCCTCTAAATAAATAAATATTTAAATCCCTAAACTACTCCCCCACTTGCATTCTCCTACAAATGCAAGTTACACCTAATTGGTTGAAATAAAGTAATTTTATTTTAATTAAAATCCTATTTTCTCTCATCCACCAAATCCACTTGCTCTTTAAATCCCCTTCTAGACTCTTCTAACCCATTCTAGATTCTTATAATCCATTCTAAATTATCCTAATCCCATCCTCTAATTATTGTCACATTCCTAAGTAACTTGAAGTCACTTCTCAAAGCCTCAAAGTCTTTGAAAAGCATTAAAGACTTTATGTCTTCAACAAGTTAACCCCTAAAGTCTTCCAAACCATTAATGGTTCTTACATAACCATTTATGGCTCTTACATGACCATTAATTGTTAAAATCAACTCACCCACATGGTTAGAGGTTTTCCCTCTAACTCAACTCTCATTTAACTCATGCGTCTCTTCAGGCATTCATTGCTTTGACCATGGTTATCCCCACTAACTCAACTCTCATTTAACCCATGCGTCTCTTCAGGCATTCATTGCTTTGACCATGGTTATCCCCACTAACTCTTGCACAAGAGTTTGTCCATTGGATAAAGGCTTTATTCACTAACTCTAGCCTAAACCTTACCTCCTAAGGTAACATTCATTTCATCTTAAGCATTTAATGCTTCTTCCCTCTCCTCTCAAGCCATCTCATATTGATATTGTCATCATGGGATTGGGTTGAAAGCCCTCACATGGATCACAAACCCATCAATCTTGACCCTTGTTGAGATTACTCAATCTCAACCATCCATTTCTCCATTTTTTCTATAAATAGAGCCCATTCCTTCTTCAAAAAGACCCAGAAGTCTTTTATGCATCAAACTTATACTAATTTTGAGAGAGTATTTAGAAGAATTTTTCTTTGTTAGTTTGGCTAAAATTAACATAGAATAATTAAGGTATTTTATCATATTAGCTTTTGTTTACATTTGCATAATTAGTTATCTTCATTTTCATAATCTTGAACCTCCATAAGACATCCATAATAGTGCAAAAAGTTGAGGGCTACACTCATGTGGAAGTTGGAGAGGAGAGGAACAAGGGAGGAGCAACTATGAGCATGTTGGAGAGCATCTTGTGGGGTTTTGTTTCTTTCCTTCATCTTTGTATGCTTTTCATTATCTATTTTATATCTCTCTTGGTATGCATGTTTAGGATTATAGTTTCATTTGTCATTCATTTTTTTTATTTTCACTAACAGTACTAACAACTTGTCTTATGTTCTTGTGTCCTTTTTAGCGTGCATCACATCCAATCGGTAACAACCGAGTTACAACATACCGAGACACAGGCCTGGTAGAATAGGACACACCGGGACCTTGAATCGAAAAGATCTATCTTCTAGGCACAGTCTAGCTATCTGATACTTCTTAATTCTTTGATTGATTACATTCTAAAGCATGATTACAAATATATATTGATCCAAAGGATCCAGTCGGCCCAAAAGGGATCAAAACCTGAAGAACAAGATCTAACGTGAAAAATGAACAAGGTCGGCCTCTGCCAAGATATTTCTCCAAAAAATCCAAATGGTGAAATGTAGAAGGTCGGCCACACGCCAAGAAACATTGAGATCAACATCCAAGGCTATGCAAGCTTCAGAATGGGTTCTGGTAGATAACCAGAATAGGTCTCAGGCAACTGGTAACAAGAAACTGACATGAAAACCGGTAGCGATATCTTGTCAGAAAGTGATCCAAATGAGATGTGGTTTGAAAGAAAGAAAGATGATCAAGTCTTCAAGTAGAATCCAATTCCACAGGATCCGATGAGCCAAAATCGGGACACACAAAAAGGAAAACTGAAACTACAAACAGAAAACAAAACATAATTTTTTATTTTTTTTTGGGTTGATGCAAGATTGTTGTGAACTGGTGATGCTCCTACATCATCCATTCAAGTTGTCCCTTCCACGTATGATCAATGCCTAAAATTTCCATTCAATGATAGGGAAATTACCATCTGTGTCGACCCACAACCTTTTGAGTATTGCAAACTCCTTGAAGGGAAGCATCCTTATCATTGTCCGCTTAATAGACCTGCTCCACTCCCTCCATCTCATCCATCCAATGTCACATCCACCTCATCTACACCTCAGAACAAGGTCAAAATAATAGACAATGGTTATGGAGAGTACACCTTGCAGAATTCTCTTTATGTGGATCAACTCCCACTCTCTCCTAAGACATATGGCAAGCCAAAAGAAATAAAGAAACAACCCATTATCCAATGCAAAGGAACCACCTTCCAACAGTGGGGTCCACTTGATGAGGAGAGCTTGGAACTAATGTCACCTCTTGGCTATATTGAGAAGAAGAAGAAGAACCGACAAAAATCCCAAAAGAGATGTATCTGAAGGTCTCCACTATAATTGAAAAGATGGGCTATAAAGGAAATGGTCTTGGACTTGAAGAAAAAGGCAAAAAAATACCTATCTCCCGGTTTCATACAGGTATAATAGAGGCTTGGGGTACTCACCTGTGTCTAAGATCACTATCACTAGGGTCCAACCATATCCTCTCGTTGATGTCGAAGACTCTGATGAAGAGGAGTTTCATGAATGGCCTTTTGAATATACAATATATTTGATGATACCCGTGTAAACGCCATCACCCCCATTATCCCTTCCACACCATATGAGCTCAAACCGATTCATCCCGAACTTATTGACCATGACCAACAAGAACCACCTGTTTTAGATGTCTGTGTTGATGATGATGCTCTTATAGCATTACTTAATATGCAAGACCTCAAGAACCACACGACTATTCATGGGATTCAACTTCACCCAAAAGCTTACTTTGGTAGTCAAGTCAACTCCCTCAGTCACAAAAATGAAAACAAAAACAAAAAGTCCCTTGGTGAAAACCTTTATGAGGCACCTTTGGACACATAAAAAGTAAAAATAAAAGACACATCTTCTAGTGAAAACCTGGATCAGGCGCTAGAAGATGGGGGAATTGACTTACCTACCATGGTTCCATCCAAACAATAGAGATCGCCCCCACTGATTGAAGAAACTGATATTGTCAACATGGGAATGAAAGACAACCCTAAGAATGTGTTCCTCGCCAAATCATTAACAAATCAAGAGAAACATAATTTCATGAGATTTCTAAAGGAGACACAAATCAACTTTGTCTGATCTTATGCAGACATGCTAGGCCTTGATCCAGAACCGGTGGTACACAACATTGCAATCAAATTTGATGCCAAACCAGTTAAACAGAAGTTACGCAAGATGCATCCCTATATAGCATTATTGGTTAAAGAAGAATTATAGAAGATGTTGGATGTAGGTTTCATTAAACCCATAGATTAAATCTCGAATGGGTTTCCAACATTGTACCTGTCAGCAAGCCCACTGGGGGCATTATAATATGAACAAACTTTAAGGATCTGAACAAAGCATGTCCAAAAGATGATTTCCCATTACCAAACATATACATGATTGTAGACCTTACAACAAGGCATGAAATTCTATCACTTATGGATGGTTTTTTCGGGGTATAATCAAATCAGGATCGTTGAAGAAGATCAACACAAAATGGCATTTACAACACCATGGGGAACCTTCTATTACCAAGTTATGCCCTTTGCCCTTAAGAACACAGGAGCTACTTACCAACGAGCTATGACAACAAATTTCCATGATCTCCTACACAAAATAATGGAGGACTATGTAGATGATCTTCTAGGTAAGTCCAAAACAAGAGAGGAACACATTCCCATCCTAAGGCAAATTTTTGAGAGACTCAAAAAATACAAGCTGCGTCTAAATCCCAAAAAGTGTCTTTGTAGCTACATAAAGTAAGCTCATAGGGTTTATATTTTCTTGAAGAGGCATTGAAGTACAATCCCACAAATGTAAAAGCTATAATGGAAATGCCTTCCCCTAAGACACTCAGGCATCTTCTTAGTCTTCAAGGAAAGCTCCAGTCTATCCGTAGGTTTGTTGTGCATCTAACAGACAAGTGACATCCCTTTGCTCACCTCCTTCGCAAATATACTAAGCTTAAGTGGGATTGCCTATGTTAGAAGGATTTTGATAAACTCAAGGAATACTTGGCCTCTCCTTCGGTCTTAATGCCACTAATCCTAGGGCAACCGCTTCTCTTGTATATATCAGCAACATCAGTAGCACTGGGGGTATTGTTAGCACAAACAAATGAGAATGGCAAAGAGAATGTGATATATTACATCAGTCACACTCTTGTAGGGTATGAGCTTAACTGTACTCCCATTGAAAGAGCATGCCTTGCATTTGTATTCAGTACACAAAAAAAGCGGCATTATATGATCAACAACAAGACAAAGCTCATAGCCAAGATTGACCCTTTGAAGTATTTATTGTCTAAGGCTGCCCTCACAGACCACACCGCTAAGTGGGTCATGCTCTTGAGTGAATTTGACATTGAATATGTGGATCAAAAAACCATAAAAGGATAGGTTATAGCAGATCAACCAGTCAGAGCCCCTCTTCAAGGAGATCATCCACTTATAGTTGAGTTCCCTAGTGATGCCATCACAACTATCTCTACATCCACCAAATGGCTCGTGCACACAAAATGGATCAAGGGCAGGCATCTTGGTGATAAACCCTCAAGGAGATTGTATTCCTAAGTACTACAAGATTTCCTTTTCATACACTAACAATATTATAGAGTATGAGGCCCTTATCCCTGGACTTTGCCTTGCCATACAGTGGAAGATCAATGAGCTACAATTTTATGGCAACTCACAACTTGTCATCAAACATATAAATGATGAGTATTAGACAAAGGATGACCAATTTCTCCCTTACCACAACATGGTTGAAGATCTCAAGCAACACTTCACTGTTATCCAATTTGAACAAGTCTGTAGAACAAGCAATAGAGCTGCTGATGCCATGGAAACAATTGGTTCCCTCCTACAGATGCTGACAAACAGTCAGAAGTGTGAATTCTTGGTCAAGTAGCTCCTTGTTCCAGCATGTGACCTCCTTGAATTTGAAATGGTGTGTGTTCTTATTGGTCTCCAATCCCCTTGGTATCAAGAAACCTATGCCTACCTCTGAGACAATGTCATCCCACCTTACCTCACTAAAACCCAACAACAGACCTTCATCCGCTGATCCGCCTGGTATATTATCCTTGGTGACACCCTCTTTTGAAGGCATTTCGATGGAACCCTCCTAAGGTGTTTAGACAAAGAGGAAGCTGAATGGGCACTGCGTGAGGTGCATGAAGGAATTTGTGGGGCACACTCAAGCGATCTTACACTAGCTAAAAATCTCTTGTAAACAAGATACTACTGGCCAACAATGGAAGAAGATGCATATCACAATGTGAAGAAATGTGTTCCTTGTAAAAAAAATAGAGACAAAATTCATGCACCTTCTCAAGATCTGCAATCGTTCATCATGCCTTGGCCCTTCTCACATAGTGGGGTCTTGATCTCATTGGGAAAATCCATCCTGCTTCATCCAATGGTCACAAATTCATAATAACTGCCACTAAATACTTCACCAAGTGGGTGGAAGCCATACCACTCACCTTCACAACTGGCAAACAATTTCGAAGTTCATCCCGAATTACCTTATTTGTCACTATGGAATTCCCAAAGCAATCATAAAAAATAACGGTAGACCCTTCAAAAATCAGGATGTTAAAGAACTATGCCATAAATTCTCCATCCAACACCACTTTTCCACTCCATACTACCTACAAGGTAATGGTCAAGCTGAGGCTTAGAACAAAACCCTCATCAAAATCCTCAAAAAGATAGTCAATGAGGATAGTCGTGACTGGGACTTGCAACTCCATCTTTCCCTTTGGGCCTACTACACAAGCATTCACACACCCACAGGTGCCACCCCATACTTGGTAGTTTTCAGTTCTGAAGCTGTCCTACCCCTTGAGATCGAGATCCCCTCACTAAGGGTCTCGATGTAGAAAATCCTCCCAAAAGAAGAATACAGAGTTGCTAGGTTACAAGAGCTTGAACTACTGGATGAAAGGCACCTTAAGGCCTTGATTCATCTCTGAGTTTATCAGAATCACCTGCGGTTAAGTTACAACAAGAAGGTCTAAACCTAGGAGTTTGACATCGGTGATCTGGTACTTATGAAAAATTTGAAGAATCTACAGGATCGTGAAAAGAAAGGCAAGTTTCAGCCTAATTGTCTTGCACCCTATGTAATCACTGCAAAATATGGATCAGGTGCTTATCAGTTGGCTACTCCTGAAGGTGAACCCTTAGATGAGCCTATGAACATCATGCACTTGAAAAGGTTTTATGCCTATTCCTCAGAGATCACCAAGTTTTTCAAAATAAAAAAATAAAAAAAATGAAAAAAAGTAAAGAAAAATCAATTCGTCCATCAGTGAAAACCACTCCATTGCACTATGGGTAAGTACCTTGGTGAAAACCTTGTTGCGGGCGTCAAGGTAAATAATCTAGATTCATCATCTATTTGGACAAACTCAAACCTCTCGTACAGGGGTGTCGCAATCCTAATATTGTTCTCGACCAAATTTCGCTTTATGGCATTTCCTTCTCCCCACCCGGTGTTGATATTCCATAAATCAAATAATCTTACATGCAATTCACAACCACTCACCCATGGAGATGATCAATTGAACTATGTAGAATTAATTGACATGACTCAAATAGTCAGATTCATTGTTTCAAATGCTCTGACATGACATGAGTCATCTTAAGACCCTCCACCAAGCTCCCATTTCCTCCCACCCACCCACCTGATTCTCATATTCCATAATAAAAATTGAATATTATGACATCATTCCCGCACCCTAGCAATGAGGAGGATTGTACAAGCCTATTCATAAAGACATCTATGCAGGATGACACCTGCCTTGATTTACTATCATTCTCCCTACTTTGCTTGTAGCTGGTTGTCTCCTTCAATCTACAAAAAAGAAAAACCTGTGACCCTCCATTCCCCTCGCTCGCTTGCAATCGTTTGACGTATCCATTTCTTTAATCCATGCCATCCCATAAACCTTCCCATCCCACTCCTGAATAGTCTAATCTCTTAATGAATCTGCATAATGGTGCAATCCCTAGGCCCAACTTGTAGCTGGTTTTCCCCTTCATTCTTCAATCCACGTCACCACGTAAACCTTCACCACCTCGCCAACGCATATCAAGGTTATTTATATCCTTATTGCTCCATTATACCTAATATGACGAGTCTTTGCCCAAGCAATGAATAAGGATTATCCCATCACACTAAGCTTCATCCCATCACACTGAGCTTAACCCTGATTCCTGAGCTTGAGATTCTTCTTGACTTGTGCATCATTGAGGCACTCATCCACATGAGCTTAACCGAATCCTTGCAGTAAGTACCATATCTGCATCTGTATGCCCCTAACACCTGCTCTATTGCCTATATAGATCAGTCGCTTACTCCTACCCATTGGGATGCATCCTTCCCCCTGTCTGGTAGATTATCCCCAGTCTTAAGTCCTACTCTTGGAAAGAAATGTCAGTTGGCCATGTGCATTTTTGTTTGCATGATTTGGTCTTTTTGTTTTGATTTACATCATTTTGTCCTATGAATACTCCTACCTACAACTAACAAGATCATCTCATATCCTGGTATGTTTTGGATGGGTGTAAATTTTGGCATGTTTTTGTGGCATGACGTGTTTGATGGTTTCTCTTGCATGAACCTACAACCCTGTATCTACATCTATATGGTGTTTACATAGTTGTGTGCAAGAGACACCTATTGTCTAAGAGTTAGTCCACGCCTTGGGTTTTTCATAACATCCTAATTCCTATAATCAGTGGTGTAGACTATCCTTGGCAATATCATAACTAGGTTTTCACTCCACATTTCACACAACAAATCCCTCCATCTCAATCTTATCATTTGCATTTCATCCTACTACTATGCATTTTTGAGACCTCAATTTATTCACTTCCCTAATTTCTTCTAGTCCTGTGTTGTTGTACTATGGTTGGCACATTACAAAATTGTCATTTCACTACCATTTTAGTTGTGTAATCATTGTTCATTTAGTTGCATAATTACTGTTCATTTAGTTGCATAACATTAATTGCATTTGAGACATGCAAGCTAGTACATACAATCTTGACTATCTACCGAAATGTATCTGCCATGCATGTTCACAACTGCACATTGTAGGTTCATAATAAATACTGATGTAAGTTTTCAAACATTAGTATCTCACGTACCATTACAATCATTAATAATCACACTATTCAATGTATAACATTTTAAAATAATCACATTTTGGTAAGTTAGTAAAAAACAAGTCCAACACACTATCCATCATAATCTCACTCATTAATTTTTCACGCTAATGGTCATTAAACGACCAATGATCATTAAACAATCACACTGTTTTGATTTATTATATTTATTAGTGTCTAAATAAGGGTATTCATTAAAACAACCGACACATTTAGTTATCATTCATTCAAGTGCATTTCATTAATCACATTACATTTATCATATCATAAAAAGATAATAGCATGCATATAGGACATTCATTTACATCACATATCATAAGCATAAGCATTATCATCGCATAAAAATCCAAAACATGCATATCATATAGACATATCATCCACACGCATCCTACATCCACAAACATGTTAGCAACATCATAAATAGTATATGCATACATATAGAATCATCCATCCTGCATCACAAATAAGTCAGATAATATCTATCACATGCATCATCATAACATTAAATCATAATCATAGCATCATCATCCATCACATCATAAAACATTAATCAAAGTTCATAATAAAGTCCATACATGCATATACATCGCCATAATCCCATCTCATATATATAAAAAATGAATGAACGTGTCAATCATGGTACAATATACATCCTCCTCGAAGGTTAAAAATAATCAAGTGTCACATACATCCAGTGAGGGCTATCCCACACTCTTTGTCTCCTCATCCCCACCTCCTCTACCTGCTCCCCTAGGTGATCCTGCCCCATGGCCTTGAGGTGGCCTCATCGCCACTGATCCTCCTGACTTCTCATTGTGGGTCCTATGGGGCTGAGTTCTCTCTGCATAGGATGTTGCCCTTTGATCTGTCAGCACTGCTCCATGATATAATCCTCTGTAATTCCTCTCAACCCAGGCTCTCTGCCCTATGTTATTGGCTGGTCAAATCTGCATAAACCTGTGCAAACCCTTCTTGCTCAAGTAGTTGTTGGGCTGCATCTTGCTCACCCTGAAGTCTAACTGTGTTTGCCTTTTCTTTGCTCAGTCGAGAATGAAGTGTGTGTATCTCCCCGTCCATCCTCTCCAACTCTGCCCTCATTTGGTTGATAGCCTCCCCAATCCTCACCTCCTCTAGGAGCTGGTCGGTCTCATCTGTCTCCTATCTCAAACCTGCCACCTCTTCCCGAGCCGCCTGTAGGCTCTCTGTCAGGTCACCTGCCTCCCTGGTCAGTTGCTCTACCTCTAAGACTGGCTGCCCTCGCCCTCTCCACTGCTAGTTCCTTCTCTAGACTTTGTATCCTCTCTTGAGAAGCATCCTTGTCCTGTAGTTCGGCCTCCAATCTCCTCTCCCTCTCCCTAGCCCCATCCCTCCCCCAAACAACTCGGTCATACTCCATCTGGGATACCCATCTTGCCAATGCCTACCCACCTAGCTCGTCCTTAACCTGTGCATCTAGAATGTCCATAGGCTCTGCATCACCACCCTCTCCCTCCTCAAGCACCTGTCCAATTTGCACTGTCGGTGGCTGTACCTATAACGATACCTCATCATAAGGCACCTATTGTCCCCCAATCCCTCTTTGTGCAACTTGTCCCCTCCCTCCTCCTCCTTGCCTCTATCCCCCTCCCGTTGCCACCTTGTCCGCTAGCCCATCCTCATCTCCCCCTATGACCCCATTAAATGATGGTCGCAGCTCATCTGCCTTCAGAACTCCAAGAATGCTCAATCAAACTGACCTATGAGAATCCCACCAATGTCTGTATATCTCTATGCAAATGGGATCCTCACCAACCTGGTATCTCTCATCCCAAATGATGGTCTCTATCATCTACTAGTTGATCCAAGCCTCTAATGGTCTAACTACTTGTCCCCACATCATAGCTTCCCATGTAATCCACGAGTATATCCTCTCATATCCCACTAGATCCTGCACATGCTCGAATTGTCGCATGACCCGATGTGGTGTGTAGTGCTCAGTGACATATACTGACCTATTGAAAAGCCAGCACTCCGTCTGCACCCATGCTAGCTACCAGTCCTCCCTCCACCTCTCACAATCCATGTATGGGCGCCAACAAAAGAACATCATCTAATCAAAAGTACGCCTCCAAAACCACATGGCCCCTAAACGGTGATAGTGCAACAAGCCTCTATATCTGTCGATGTATTGGAACCACCATTGCCTCTCATGCCAACCTATTGGCCATGCTACTGCAATGTGCTCCCATGCCCAAATATGGAGAAGTGTGATCCTTGTACCGAGATTTCGGTAATCTCAGTATAAACATAAATGCATGTCGTGGTACAGTTGTCCCAGCATCACTGCCCCCCAACAGTATGTCGCACAATCCTCCACCATGTGATAAATGCATCTAGCCCATCCGATAGAAAACCTGTGTCCGCTCATATTTAGCATCATGCGTCCACTAATTAATCCACAAATAAATAGTACAATCTGTGGGATGTGTCGAATCTGCATAGCTCGGCCTAGGTGCATCTGCGTCCCCTCCATAGGTAATGTTGCATACTCACACACCTATCAAAGATAGTACTCCCCTCCATCCAACCTGTACTCATGGATGACACCTCAAATGGGGATCTTCAAGATCCTATAGATGTCTAGCAATGTGATAGTGGCCTCTCTAGTAGGAAGGTGGAAAATGCATGTCCTGTCGTCACACCACTCTACTAGTGTAGTCATCATAGTGGTATGGGCCCTAATACTGGGTCATCACCCAATGAAACCTAATCCCACTACACTCAAGATCTCCCTCTCATCCGATCGGAGCCACCTATATAGCCTCATAGTCAGAGGCTAGTGCTCTCGCAACGTAAGTGGTCCCTCATCCGCTTACATCCAGCCAATTCACTTCATTAACCTTCATAATTCCACTCTATTCTACCTTACCCTATCCTAGCTTATTCTAGCCTATTTCTTATTCTATGCCTTCCCTGAGGCACACATGTGCCCCTTGAACCCATTTCCCTCCCTTCCCACCCCCCATTTTTCTCCACTTTGTTTCCCTGGTGGAGACGTTGATTCCCCTCTAGTGGAGGCATTGAAACCACGATGCATACATCATGCCACAGGCGGAGATGATGAATCACAGTCTCTGCCCCCTTCTATCCCCTTTGAACCTGATAAATGCCTGCACTTGTGTTAGACCACAAGCATTGGCATCAAGCCCCCTTCCTTAGCCCTGTGCAAGCGTTATTTGCCTGTGGAGACGTTGATACGATGATCAATGCATCCACCCTGCTAACCTTTTGTTTTATTTATTGCCTACAATAAATGCACTAACCTACTAAAGCAAGAAGTGGGGTCAAGGTACCTACCGATGGGTTTGGTCTTTGGTGGCTAATTAATTTTTCAAGAAACCTCATTATCATTATTTCCTAATTTTTAATCCCTCCATTCATTCTCTCTCCTCTTGTCAAATCCTCCTACAAATCCCACTTGTCTTCTAGTCCCTCATTAGCCCACCTAATCACCTTCTTAATCATTTACTAGTGGCTAATTCTTATGATTAGCCACCAAGTCAACCAATAGCCATAAGTGGCTAAATCCTCTTATCCCCTCCTCACCTTCCAACCTTAAATGCACCTAATTCAATCATTTCAAGGATTTCAAAATCTCGCACTCTCCCATGTCTCTCATCTTCCCAAGGAATTTTTAATTCCTTTTCCCATTTTCTTTTCCAATGCAAGTAATTATTTGGGAATTTTAAATTCCCTTGTCCTATCTCCAAGGAATCTTTAATTCCTTTTATTCCCCCCAAGGTACTTGAGGGTATCTTTCCTATGCACCTTATGGAGTGTGGAGACAAGAAATGCCTTTATGGCAAATATTTTGGTCTCCATACCTTGTCCTCTCATGTCCCCTCAATCCATAAGCTTCCTCTCCTTCAATCTCCACCCTTGATTCATCTTCAATCTTGACCGTCCATTCATCCCCCTTCAAATCTATAAATTGGGGTCTCCTTCCCTTCATTTGAGATCTCTAATTCAAGTTATCTTATGTTGGCCTAACATCTCTAGAATCTTCATTTGTGTATCCATACTATAGCTATATTTGCATCCATAATCCTCATTAAGCATCCATCCATCTCTCACTCCACATCTTTAATCACTTGTTGTGCAATTGGAGAGCAATCCACATCAACCAAGAAGGGAAAATCCAAACAAGTGGAGCACAAGGGCGCATCTTCCACTTCATCAAGCCCAATTCGAAGAATAAGGTATAATTAGTAAGGTATAATGGTTTTATTTTGTGATTTGTTTGATATTTTTACATTATAACCATATAATCTTGCCTTCCTAGTTTTAACCCTCGTCACTATTATCAAAAGCCTAGTACATTTTTGTTTCAACAACTCAGAACCCTTTCCTATCGGCCCTAATTTCCCTTTTATAGCACAAGGGAGAAAAACAAGCTTTGGGTTGAATAGGAAACTCGTCAACAATTGATTACCTAATGCTACAATATGCCCAAAGCCATCTTTTACAAGTACATTTACAAAATCCTTCTAGAAAGCAAGAAAGAAGGCAACTGGAGTAACAACTTCTGGGGACTAGAGTCACAGGATTGAGAAGAGTGGTGTTGATGTGTCTTCATTCTGCAATCTCTTGTCATTGTCAAAATTCAAAAATTTTGGTGCTAAAGGCAATGTGGAACTGAATTGGTACTGTGTAGGGGAAAAAGAAAGACTAGGTTAACATGTCCTAATCCTACCTTTTGACACACATTGCGGAATACGAAAGAGCCTAGAGGTATCACACAATTGGATACTTCTTTTTGTGAAAGAGAGAGCCACGGGCTACCTATTAGGGTTTCTATTCCTTTGTTGTAATTGAAAGATAAAATGATGCAAGTTCAATTCCTAACCTCCAAGTGCAAGTATGAATTAATAACAAAATTGCAGAATTGAAGTTAAACAATGGAAAGCTGCAAACACAAGGACAAGACAAGAATGCAGATGCGTACCCAAAGTTAAAATCTAAGTGAAAATGTTCGGGATGGGGGCGCGGGCGCCACTGTCCTGATTCTGTTCCTGAAACTGCACCTGAAACTACTATTTTGCAACCTGGAAAACTGTCGGAAATGTTGTTTGACAGAAGGACCAGGGCGCCCAGCGCCCCTGTCCCAGGGACCAGGGCGCCTAGCGCCCCTGTCCTGGCAGGACCAGGGTGCCCCACGCCCCTGTCCTGGTCTTTTGCTTTGAAACTTGGTGTATGGTTTGGTCTCCGTCTGCTTCTTTTCGGATCTGCAACTTGCGGCATCGTCTGAATCCCGAAATCTGCACTTATATCTGAAAAGGTGTTTTGGGCGGCTATATAGGGTTTTGCCTTAGTCAAACCCCCGCTTTGGTTATTTCCACCTCCATGAATAGCCAAGTTGTATTGTAAAAGTAGTGTGTGTGCAGACCTTGTGTGTGTGCAAGATCCTAAAATGCAAGTAAGCAAACTAGAGCAACCTAGAAAGTAAACCCTAATTGCTTGTAAATGATAATGTAAATGCTCCAAATCAAGATGTAAAGAGATCTAAAGCATGAATGCAAGTGATATAATGAGACTTATGCAAAGACATGAAAACAACATGAAATCATACCCAACCCCAAGGGGGGGTACAAGCCAATCTTCAGTCGGTGATCCCTTATTGCTCTTCAATGCCTTCAAAGCCCTAAATGGATGAATGAAATTGATAAATGCTTGATAGATGGATGTTGAATGTTGTTGAAGTCTTCAAAGATCTGCTCTTTCGCTGCATAGAAGGTCCCCTGAAACCAAAATTCGGATCCTTTCCAATGAAGAAAGAGAGCTCTTATATATGAAACCCTAGGTCTTACTTTCAACTTTTGGCCGACCTAGAGATTGAATCTCCCGCCAATTTCTTGGGGTTAAGCTTTATTTTATGATTGGATCGTGCTTCTAAAATTTCGAGAAAAATGTCCGGGACCGTGTGCACTCCGGGCGCCATGGTCCCGACAACTTTTCACCAAATTTTCAGGGCCGTCAGATATGATGATTTTAGGGAGAATCCTGAAGTTACAGGTGATTTCGAGATGTTTTGACCCCCGAAATCAAGCCCCCAAGTTCAAAATAGGACTTAATTAGGGTTTTTGATTAAATGATGTATTGGAGGAATAAAATGAAAGGGGGCACACTTTAATGAAAGGGCCCAACTTTATGATGTGGAGGACGATGAAATAGGACCTTAGACCTAATTAATTTGATTAATTAAGTGCTAAAGGAGAAATGCAATGCAAAATGCAAACTGCGCCAAGGCGGGTGCTAAACTAGGTGTGAAATTGTACTGCTTTAGCAAGTGCGTACAATTTACGACGCTACAGGTATGTGCAGATTGTGTGACCAAAATGTACTTGTAAAAAGGGTGACCTGCAAAAAGAATGTGGCAGACAAAAAGGCAAGGTTGGATCTACTACTCTTCTTTCTCTGGATGATCCTCTTCAAGTGAACAATACTGCTTATGCCAGCTATCTATTTGTGCTACAATGGGCCAAGCAAAGACTGAGATTTTCCAATTTGTTCATAGCCTCTTGGGTCCTATGATCCGTTACGGTTGTAGCCTCGATAATGAACATATGGTAAAAAGAATCAATCTCAAGAATCATGTTAATGATTAAAGAATAGGTGTCCTTTTGAGTAGGGCCTCCCCACACTAATAGATCCAAAACTACATTTATTGCTTCTTCAAAATCTAATCTCCACTCATTCAATTCTTTCACCTAATTGCTTGCATTCAAAATTTTAGGAATGCCCCATTTCTGAAGACCACTAAATGTTGTCATGCTCTCCCTTAATGACTTTTCTTTAGTCTCTACAATGGGGAGCTCCATTGTCATTAAATTATAATTCTTCCAGGTTGTCCCCACAATTTGGGATGCAGAAGATACATTCTTTACTACCAAAAATACCTCTGTCAATATTGTAGTTTTTGGAAGTCACATGGCCCTTACTGGTTGAAAGAATGACTCCCAATTGGATGTACACCTGGAATACAAAATAATAGGAGGCATGTACCTCATCCAATTTACATTGTTGGAATCAATGAACACTGAGAGGGGGGGTGAATCAGTGTTCTACAATTAACCAATTTCTTAAAGTGATTTTTAAACCACCAGATGCAAATGAATAAAAGCAAAGTGCAGAAACTTATAGCAAGCAGGAATAAAACCATAACACCAGAATTTTTACGTGGAAAATCGGAAAGGGAAAAACCACAATGGGATTGGAACCCACAATATTATAATATTGTGATCAAGAGTATAATAATATTACAAGAGGGGAATGCACATGAATTCAGGCACACTGCCTAGACCTCACTGCTCAATTACAAAAGAGGGCTACGACCCAGAGGAAGTCTCACTGTCTTATGAGTGATTAAAAAGGATAACAATAATGTCTAAACTGAATAGTAGCATCTACATATTCCAAATTGCACTTCCGGTTAATCACAAATAGTCTTCTTCCTCTATTTAGTCTCTCTGCTCTGTTATGTTGTTGTGTCATAGACTGGAGCATAACAATATTCAATTACATACACAAAACTTTGCACATTCGCTCACTCATACCTTGTCCAAAAATTCTCAAATGAATCAGTCTTATATATTAGCATCAACAAATTAAATCAATTTCCATGTCGTCTTCCGAAAACTGCATAACACACAACATGAAACATGTAACCATAAGTCAGCTCAATTTGATTACCAATCCATATGCGGACCTAAACAAATTGATAATAAGCTTCCCACATGTTGGCTCAATCACCTCAAACACAAAACAAATCACTGAAACCATCCCAAAGATTCCACACCACATGTTACACCAAAATAACTCTGTTCTTCCTGAATTACCGGTTACCGGATCTTCTATCTTGCATGAGAATCGATACTGGAGACTAGGATTGCAAATCAATCTGCCTTGAACATCTAACCATTTAACTCTTTTACCACAACCAAAATGGAGACCTGCACAATATACCCGTACTCTGTATTCCACCTTCCAGACTTAAGCATAAATGAATATCAAAACTTCACAAACTTCCGGTAGATCATTTCTACATATACCGGATAGAATATCTGATCTGAGTTGCCATCAATGACAACCTCAGAACAATATCTATGCACTGATCTTCACTGGTACAGTGTCTCTTGCCAACAATCTCCCCCTTTGACATTGATGGCAACACTTGATGAAAAATGACACTGTAGCTGCAAAACTTCAAAAGTGAAACAACTTAACAACTCAATAAGCTCCCCCTGAGAATATACATAATTTTTCATTCCATTATCTCCCCTTTTGATAGAAATACCAAAGATAGGAATCCACCAAAATTTATATACAAGGGTATACACAGTTACTTACAAAAATTTGAAAATATCTGCAAAAATTGATATTAGGGATTGTAGGTGACCATCCCAACCTTTCTTTAAATTCCCCAAAATGTTAATCAAAGCACTAAAATGATAAGAGTGCATCTTTGCTCCTATGAGATCTGTTGGAACATTCTTATTCAGAGCATTCATAGCATCCTGTTGACTTCTTATTAAGGTATCCAATTGGGGAGTTATCAGATTCCGGAGTTCTCCCACTCTGCCAATTACTCTATCCTTTTCCTGATTAAGGCTCTTGATTTTGTCTAGTAAAGCCATCACCTGAGCTTCAAAATTACAAGCAAAAACTGATTGAGGGGCATGAGTTTGAGAAATACCAGCTAATTTTTCCTCACATTCTTTGATTTGTTTATCAATTTCAACTATGAACTTAGGCAAAATAAGAAATCACTTATATATCTTACCGCCTTCATCTACTGCCTTTTGAATAGACTTTAAACCAGAGATCAAACCAACTCTATCACCTTCAACCATTTTCAAAACTGTCCTTAGCCGCATGGCATTGAATTGTTTGAGGACCTTTGCATCAGCCGCTTTCTCCAGAGATACAAAATGAGAATCAACTGCCTTTAGCATACTCCTTAGCTTACCAGAGGGTGATTCTGCAATGTCTTGCTTAAAAGATGGCTAAATTTTCTTTGGCACATCTGTAGCCATAGATATTAGTTCTTTGTCTCCGGAGTGATACATTAATAAGTCTTCACTCGCCTTGGCTTGTGCAAGAGTTGCAAGTTTCAGTGCTTGGACTGGAGATAGAGAATTGAGATCAATAGGTCCTTGGGAGAGATCAACTGTGTCAGTGATTATTTGCTTGCTATTGTCTATAGTCATAATGTCTCCTACTATTGGAACCTATTCAATCTTATCTCCATCCATCTCCTTCTTTGCCTTCTATGCTTCTTCACCTTCCTCTACATCTTTACCCTTTTCATCTCCAACCTCCTCAACTGCCTTCTCAGGTTCAACATTTGTCACCAGAGGATTCTTATCAGCTTCACCGAAGTCATTAACCTTCTCATTATCAACAGTATCATCTTGAACATTTTTCATCACATTTGAAGAGGAGGTATCATCATGTACATGCACTTTTGGAGGGGTGTCAACTTTTTCTGGATTTACTTCATACATGTTCTCTTCCAAAAATTGTTTCAAAATTGTTTGCCTCCTTGGGCACTTATCTATTTTTTTGAGCACAATCTTTTTAACTCTCTTTTTGCTTCTAAATCTGTCCTTTGCAATCTTAAGTAATCTATCAACTTTAGTCTTAGAAATTACAAAGAACAAGTTAACTAATACATACTCTCTTATTCTCTCATCTTCCAAACTAGCCGTATGCCTTTTGGCATCCAAAATTATATATAAACCCTTCAGAATCATATATGATAGTTCTATCAGGGCTTTTCTATATACATTCATATATTGTATAACAACTTCCTCTATTGTTCTTTGATCATTTTCATCACAGTTCTCATAATACTTAGATATATTCTTCAGATTTCCTTCCTTTACTACTTCATCAACAATCTGACTAAGAGAAATGGGGGGCACAATAGTATAGGTGTTTCCAATTGACACTCAATTGGTTTGTTTCACTATGTTGTCATTGATGGAAACGTGGTATTGTGTTTCAACTTCATGTTTTGGTTCAGTTGTGTACCGACAAGCACTTCACAGATACTATACCGGCACCGACACTGGCAGGACAAAAGGATTTCTTTGGTTACCAACAATGTAGGCCGACATGGTTTAGAAAAGGTTATCGATATTGGAGGCCGAAATCTCTTGGATCTGGCATCGATAATTGGTTGTAATATTTATGCATTTATATTATCTAGTCGACATGTAATTTGATATTGTATATATCTTTGTAAGCCGACATAAGGCAAGATAAGTTGTATAGGGTATAGAGGTCAATTGGATTATATCATTTTGATATGGATATGAAAAAATAGATTATGGATATGCGAATGCAATATGATGCGAAATATATTAGGGAGATTATGTATATGAGGATATTTATGTAAGGGTTATTTTGGTAAAGGGTTTAGGGTTGTAGACTGGAACAAATAGAGCTTAAACCGAAACTGTATTCTGGCATAGAAGATTCTATCTTAGCAGTTCACACTTCTTCGGATTGTAGTCTAGATTTTTATTTAGTCAGTGAGGCTCCTTTTGTGATTGAGCAGTATGCTCTAGGCTATAAGCCTTCCTACAAATATAGGCCCCTCATATTTTATAATATCTCTTCATATGGCCAATGGATTGATATTGTGGGTCACAAATCCCACCGTGGTTTTTCCTCTTTGAGGTTTTCCACTTATAATTTTGTGTGTTATTATTCTCATTTATCTGATTGGCTTATTGGTTTCTTTAATTCTTTCAATTTTGTATGTAGCGGTATACCAGTTGGTGTATGCATGTTTTAATAAGGCTAAAATTAATCATTCCAATATAACACTGGTTCACCCCCCCCCCCCCCCTCAGTGTTATTGGATTCCAACAATTGGTATCAGAACCTTGTGCCTCGAAGGAAGTTTAACAACTTGCGGAATATCCTGAATCTGGAATCCATGGACATGGCCTTGGAGAAGCAACTTGAGATGGCACTTGAAGATTATGATGTTGAAAGGTTGAAGAACTTAAAGATACAAGATGAATTGAATTTTGCTAAGGAATTCATTCTTATCCTACAAGGGAGGCTATCATTTGTTCAAGCTAGGAGGAAGGAACTTTTGCAAAGTCAGGATGATGAAGAGAAAGATGCACTTAAAGAACAATGTTTGAAATTGAGTCAGAAGAACATGGTTATGAAAAATGAAATGCAAGTTATAACTGTGAGAATGTCTAAGGAGATTGAGGACCGAAAGAAAAAGGAAGAAAATCTTGTTGTGTCCCTGAAGAATAAATTTGAAGAATGTGGTAGGTTGGTTTATGAGATTGATATGTTAAGAATTGATTTAGTACAATCCTAGAGTAATGAACAAGAGCTTGAGAGACAAATGATAATTCTAAGAGAAGATTTAACTACTATAAGTGAATATAAAGAAAAATTCAAGATCAGCTCAACACAACTAGATGAGTTTTTAAAGAGACAAAGGCAGATTGGAGATTCCAGTGGACTTGGATTTGAGAAAGGATAGAGTTCTGGTACTACTAATGAAGAACAAAACCATAAGGGACCAGTAAGGCAATTTAATGCTTATAAATTTAATGGTAGATGTTTTGTTTGCAATAGATTTGGTCACATGGCTAGACAATGTAGAAACAGAGCAAATCAGAACCCTGATTCTGCTCCCGATAAATATTCTAAATGCAATAAGTATGGTCATAAGATAGAAGATTGCAGAATGAATGTTAAATGATATGCATGTGGAAAGTTTGGACATATAGCTTATCAGTGCAGGTCAAGCAATTTCACCAGTTTTAGCAAAGAAATTCAAAGGAAAAATGTTACATGTTATGCATGTAATGAGGTTGGACATATTGCTAAATTCTGTAGAAGCAAAAATCCACCAATTGGTAATGGAGGATCAAATGAGAAAGGGAAAGAGAAGGTTAGTGAAATCTGAAAAGATCATACTCAGAGATGGGTTAGGAAGACTGAAGAACAATCATCAGATGGAAATGTCCTGGTTCCTTATCCGACAAAGGAGGCTTCTTCTGCACCGACAGGTAGCTCATTCGATAACTGAGGCAGATGCCTTAAGGGTAGGCAAAATTCATGAAGATGTTGCATATGCACCAGGAAGAGGTTTTGGAAGATGTTCCAGATATTGGAGATGATTATTCGGCATGCATATGTTCTGTGCGAGATCCGGTCTTTCACCGACAGTCATTTATGTCAATGGAAGATTAGGGTTTTTCATGGAGGTTAAAAGTTTGAATTGACTCCATTATTGATCACCTTGCATTCAGAGTGATTTCAAAGTAGTTAAGAGCGACTAAGAGCGATCAAAGGCATTTCAGAGCAATCAGATTTCTTCTTGAGCGATTTCACCGATGTCTCGAGGAATTTGTTGAAGGTTTTCACCGAGAAGCGATCAAAAGGTATTTATCTTTACACATGGAAGCGAGATCATCATCTATTCCTATTTTTGTTGCAAACTCGACTGTGGTAGAGGTCAAGGACCGCCCTAGGCCAATTTTCAAGCGGTATCCACATGTGGCTACCTTGGAAGATTCGGTTGGAGCATTTTCTCGCGTTCTAGAGGGAGTTGTTTATGTAGAAGATGTTAGGGCATATATTTACTGTCACATTGAGGACTTGGGAACTTTTGAAATTAAGGGCATGTATATGAGCAAGTTGATGGGAGAATCTGGAAAGATCAAACTGACATACAAGCATATTGAAGACTTAGGGTTTGCTGGTATTCTGGATATTCCAAAATTTGAAGATGAGATAATTAGGGATGTGTTGTCGGTACAAAGGATGTTTTATGGTCATATCGATAAGGTAAACTAAGCTAGTAGTCAACCTTGGTCGACAAAGAATGGCAAACTAACATAGGAATCCAAGCAGAGGTGGATGTCGACAAGCATGACAGTTGGATGTCGGGTGGTGTTATTTCACAGGTCGGTGGAGTATGCATCGACGTAACAAATCAACAAGTAGGTCGACTTTTATGAAGAACCCACAAGTCACAGAGGATGCCAGAGGATTGCGGCTCGAGGAAGGCAAGCTGGCAAAGCGACTAAACTGATCCTGCAAGAAGATTTGATCTGTGTACCTGTTTGCTGGAGGAAAAAGCAAAGCCATTAATGGTGTATGACAAAGACAAGTAGAAAAGCATGGTGCAAACCTCTGGATTTAGAAAACGCACATTGGAATGTGAAGCTTTGTTGGTGTTGATCGATGTCATGAAGATCATATCCCTGGAAAAGCATATCGAATCAAATTTGATTTGGTTTGAGTTGGAGAAGGCAAAACCTAACACAACATTGTTGAATGTGGTTTTAAGCGAGAATACAAGATTATAAATAGATGAGATCGAGACAGAAAATATTGATGCTTGATGTGAAGAAGAAGAGTGAAGAGAGCTTGAGCATAGAGAAGGATCATCTTCCTTAGAATTTATTCTAAGAAAGTTGCATAGTGAGTTAGCAAGCAAACCGGTGAGAAGGTTGAACCGACAAAGACAAAGCACTGGTAAACTATTGCAAGTCTGATGGTTGAGCTAACAAGTGAGGTGTGATTGGTCAAGAAGGCATCCAAGTGTAACCGAGTGTGTTGTGAGGCTGAGAGAGAAGAAGAGAAGACTATTAACCGGTAGAAATCTATTTGATCGAGAGTTGCAGAACTCATTTGCAACCAGAAGCTATAACTGTATAAAAATTGTATTCCAATATACATCATCAAGTTGGAGCTTGGTGCAGGGGTTGGTCCTCCTTGGTTTGGTGCCCTAAATTAGCATGGGTTGGTGCTCCTTGGGTTGGTTCCCTAAATCTTTGTAATTCATTGTTTCACTTGTGAGGCTGGATTGGAGCAGTAGTCTCCCGCAACATTTCTCACTGAGGTTTTTCCCATATTGGGTTTTCCTTGTACATCTGGTGTTGTGGGTTGCATTTGTGTGTTTGTCTCTTTTGGTATCCTCATTTTTCTTACCAGTTTGACTGTTTAGTGCTTAGGATAACAACCGGTATTCTAAGGTTGGGTTAAAAAGGAAAAGAATTTAGGAACCACGGATTCACCACCCTCTCAGTGGTACATTGTGTTCAACATATACTTTGTAGCCTATCACCATAGATGTGAATATCACATCATACTCAATGATGTCACTTATTGTCATCGATACGTTATCATGTTGTGAACCGGTTACCTTTGTCACAGTTGTGTTCTTCACATTTCTCAGACCAGAGACTTCACCGATAGCATTCAAACATGTTATGGCTTGGAGAGAACTCTTAGTAATCTTGTATGGTTTGTCCAACCATATAAATTCATCATGTACCCTACTCAAAATATACCTAACCCATTCGGGTTCATTAAAAACTGTAAAGTTCACAAACTGTATGAAACCCTTATCCTGTAAAGATCTGAAATCAGGTTTAAGATTGCCCATACCATCAATCATGTGCTTGGTGTAAATTGACAACATTTCTGCATTTCCAAGCTCCTTAATATTGCAATGAATATATGTCCTAATGTCTTTGACATGCAATACCCCGTACGAAACATATGAGAATGCACCATTCAGATCGTCTTCCATTGATTTGTATGGATGCTTCTTGAATTGAGGCCTTGCCCTATCAGTTATCTCGACAACAAGTGGAGTCACCATGCTAGAACCAAAAGATGCCATTATCGCAATCTATGTTATGAACAAATAGCTTTGAACTTTTAAAAAAAACCTTTTTAACTTCAACCGGATACAAGAAATCTTCGCCGAATCTTCAGAATCTCTATTTTTGCTACACAAACATATTCACCACACTCTTCTTCTCTTTCTTTCTCTTTGCTCACAATGTGAAAAATGAATGTCAAAATGTCTTTTTATCCTTCAAATACCTAAGTTTAAGATGCAATAAATTCTCAACCCTAAGGTCCTTTTGGATACCCTGCAACTCATGAACATTGTACCAGAGCATCAAATCAACATCGAATCTTTTGGATATCTCTCAAGATTATCTGCACAACTATTTGCAATCATCTGCAACCATCTGTAACCAGTTATAGATCTCAGAAAGGGGGTTTTAAGTATCTGCATGAAAAGCTTCCCCCTAAGGCCAAATGCCTTAGTTACTGGATGAAGATCCAACACCAAAATCAAGTGCAGACCCATTTGTTGCATTTAAATCTTCCTTTTTAACCCACATCTTCTTGTGCTACTCCTTGATCTCTTCAACCTTCAATTTTCCCTTATTATCTACTTTGTTCTTGTCTACCAGAGCATTCTTTCTCACATTCTTGCTTCTACAATATTTTGCAATGTGATCAGATTTGTTGCAAGCATAGCAAATAGAGTTGTTTCTCTGATTAGGCCTAAAATTCCCTTGATTTCTTTTTGATCTACATTGGTTAGCAACATGTCCAAATCTTCCACAAGCATAATATCTTACATTCCTCTTATTTACCATACCCCTGCATTCAACTGACTTATGACCTTATTTATTGCAATTGAAACATTGACCGAAGAATGATGTAGTATTCTTATTAGCTCTATTTCTGCATTGACATTTAATATGACCAAATTTATTGCAAACAAAACATTTACCATTGAATTTATAAGCATTAGGTTGTCTTACTAGAGGTCTCTTGTGTTGGCCATTTGGAGGATTTGATTATGTGTTGCATTGATGTTTTGTCATTGATGCCAACACTAGTTGTTTGGATGCTTTACCGACACCCTTTTGGTCCTGGTAGGATGAGTGGTTTTCTAGTTGGTTTGGATCCGGTATGATCCGGTAGGCTCCGGTATAGTTTGTTTATGGAATTGGCTTATCCATGATACTCATGTTCATATTCAGTAAGTTGGTTTTGGTTCGGTGATTGAATCCTATCCTGTTTGCTTAGAAGCTTGGCTTCTAGTTTCGGCAAGGGTTTCACCAGCAAAACTTTTGATGAATATTTTTTATGAAATGCATAAGTGGTGTTGATGTAGCTTCTGGTGGAGTTTCAAGATGTTGATGGTGATCATGTTTGAGACTTGGAGGATGGAGATCACTGTTGTAATGTGTAGACCTATACTGAGTCCTGGTTGATCTAGGTTATGGACCAACTTTAATGTAAAGTGTGGATTGGACCTCTCAATGTGTTTCTGGGATGTCTTATGTGTTGAATATTATTTGTTTGGTCTAAGGTCGACATGGTTTGTAATTATGTAATTGGTTTATTGTCTGGTGGCTGACCTGAATGTTTATGGTCGAGGGTTTGTATATATAGATATAAGATCTCATTGTAGATCATAACATATGGAAGAGATCATGGTTATGGGAAAGGGATGTAATGTGTGAATAATGTAATATCATTTAGGCAGAGAATTTGGTCGACCATGGGAGATCGAATTGGGTTTATGTAAGAGGATTTAGTCCTCTGGTATTGAGCTTAACTGGAACTGTACTCAGGCATAGAAGATCCTATCTTTTGCAGTTCAACACTTATCTGGATTGTAGTCTGGATTTCTATGTAGTTAGTGAGACTCCTTTTGTGATGAGCAGTGCTCTCTAGGTTGTTGGCCTTCTTGCAAGAGCAAGCCCCTCAACTGTAATTCACATACTTACTGCAGAAGTATTATCTGACTGTGGGTAGGCTTCCCATCGTGGTTTTTCCCTTTATCAGTTTTCCACGTATAAATCTTGGTGTCATGTGGATGGTATTTATTTTGTGATTATTGTTTAAACTTCTATTCCGGTATTAAAGCTTTAATTGCTAATGGTTCTGGTAATCTGTGACAACTGATTCATCCCCCCCCCCTCTCAGTTGTCTTCTGGTTATTTGAACTGTCTAACAATTGGTATCAGAGCTTTGGTCCTCTCTGAAGATAGCTTAACCGCTTGAGGAAGATCCTATGGCGACTAATAGTTCAAGTTCATCTAGTTCATCTGGAGCTATCTTTCGAAGAGATATTTTGAGGCTTGATGGAACAAATTACACAGTATGGAAGATTCAGATGTTGGCATATGATGAAGCGGTGATAATGTATGTTGTCATTGATGTCAATAAAAGCTCAATCAAGTGAACCGGTATGAAGATCGGAAGCGGTTATGGTCAACTGGAATGGAGTGGACCAGTGTTGGGGTTCACTAAGTGTGACTACTGGTTGGTAGTCTAAGCTCTAGGGTTACCAGTTTGGCAATTTGGCTTGTGTGGTGCAACCGATGATGTTTTGTGACTAGTTAGGTAAGGAATAAGGATAAGAATCGAGATTCAATGTTATTTGTGTGCACGTGAAGGATTTATTTGTGGTTCTTGTGCATGAAGATTGAATGCCTATCTTGGGAATGAGCATTTTCCTTAGTGGTGTGTGAAGAGCGCATGATGGGTTATTGATTTCTAGATGTGGTGAAGATTGGACGATGCAAAATGTCTTGAGATATGTTTTAGATCTTTTCAATCTATGTAATGTGTTTGGATGGTCAGGATTGGACCGCTTGTATGTGTAAACTTGAAATATTTAGGGTTTAGGGTTTATGCTACCGACCTAGTTGTTGTCTATAAGGTCGATGAGTTTTGTTATTGAAGTGTTGGAAAAAGTTGTATGTGTGTTTGCATGTTGGAGATTTGATACTTGCTGAACCAGAGTGAGGAATCTGTAGAGTGTGATTGCAAAAGAGAGGAACTAAAAAGGACCTGCCTTAGGCGCTATTATCAAATCGGTGTTTTATCTGTTGTCTTATAACCATTTCAACAAAAGGTAAATCCCTTGACTGGGTAGCTTTAACAGGCTTTGTAGTAAATCCTCTAACCAGGTGGCTCAAGGTTATTGTGTTATTTAAATCCTCTAGCGAGGTAACTCTTAACAAGGTTTCAACCTTTAACAAGGTATACAACCATCCCTTAACCGGGTGATCCCTAATAGGATCGATTCCTAACAAGACCTTTATTATAAATTCTTTAACCGGACTAGGCTCCTAACATAGCAGACTTCAAAAGAGTTCACAAACAACTTGTGGGTATTCATTCCCACCATGGTTTTTCCCATTTGGGTTTCCATGTGAAAAATCTGTGTGCTATGGGTTGTGAGTTTTTCATGTGATGATTGTGTGATTTTGATTAAGTTAGATATGCATGCAGTGTTAAATGGTTGTGGTATTATTGATACAACTCATGCATGATTCTATCGATGAAGTAGTCATCAAGATTTGAGATTTGTTGAATACTGTCTGAAGTATTTTTGTTTAACCGGTTTAGCTGTCTGAAGTATTTCTGTTTAACTGGTATTGCTATGGTTAAGTACAGTGGTGAAGACAACCGGTTAGCTGCGTTTTAATATGATAAAGTGTTGAAGCAGACTTTTTGTTTGTACTGATTCACCCCCCCCCCCCCCTCTCAGTATCAGTTAGGACCTTAGTAGTTCATCATTATTCATCAATTGGTATCAGAGCACATCCAGGTCCTTGGTGATATAAGCTTAACCGCTTGAGGCAAAAGATCCTATTTTAATGATGAAAAGGGAAGGTCCTAAGTTCAACAAGGACAACTTTAAAATATGGAAGGACAAGATGAAGATATATATCAAGATTTTGGGTGCACAACACTGGAACTATGTTGAGAATGCCTATGTAATCCCCTTTGGCACTCTAACCAATGATCAGAAAAGAGAGATACAAGAAAATGGGCAACTCATGGAAGCCCTTATCAGCAGCTTGTCCGATGTAGAGTTCATTGGTGTACAAGATAAGGACAATCCAAAAGAAGTATGGGACAAACTAGAATCCATTTATGGCGGTGATGAACATGTCAAGCATGCTAAGGAAGAAAGCCTTAGAGGAAAGTTTGAAGATATGAGGATGGTTGAAGGAGAGACCATTCAGTAGTATGGCATAAGAATCAAGACAGTGGTTGGAGAGATCAAGAGAACTGATGGAACAATTGATGATGCCACTATTGTCAGTAAAGTTCTAAGATCACTTTTACCACTCTATGCAATCAGGGTTGCCGCTATTCAGGAGCTAAGGTCTATCGACAAAACCAAGGTATCTTTAGACTCTATTATTGCAAAGTTAACTGCATATGAAGTGAATGGCTATGATGGTAGTGTTGAGGAGACCGAGTCAACCTTTAGAGCGTCTGCTTCCTCCACATCGACCAGGAAAGGAAAAGAGGTCAGTACTAGTTATGAATCTAGGCCAAGTAGAGATATGGATGATGAGGAGATTATCATGGAGTTTGAAGCTCTTCTTGCCAAGAGACTTCAAAAAGGCATCGGAAAATACAGAGGTAAGCTTCCTCTGAAGTGTTTTTCTTGCTATAAGATAGGACATATAGTTGTTAACTGTCCTAACAATGACAATAAAGATAAACCAGAGAGGTTTAGGAAGCATAAAGGAGTAGGCAGGAGAAATTGTCTCGTTGTAGTGGATGGAGGTGTTACCGATGAGGAATATGAGGATGAAGAGAATGAGGACATAGTGTTTGTGGTTGTCAAGGAAGAGTTGTTTGACCAAAAAGCCCTTGTCTCACATATTGACAACTCTAACGAGTGGATCATTTATAGCGGGTGTTCTCACCACATGACTGGTGACTAGAGAAAGTTTCTGTCTCTTGAAGAATATGATGGTGGTGTTGTCTGGTTTGGCAATGATGCACCTTGGATGGTGAAAGGAAAAGGATCCATCTCACTAAATGGAAAGAGTAGTGTGGATGATGTCTACTGGGTGGAAGGCCTTAAGAATAATCTTTTGAGTGTTTCTCAACTGAACGACAAAGGACTCATACTAGAATTCAAAGGTGGAGTTTGTAGAATAATTGGAAAGAGTGGTGAACTTATTGCCACTGGTAAGCAGACTAGAGGAAATCTATTTCTGCTGAATGCCAAGATTAGTCTGTGCCTAATGGCAAAATTTGATGACAGTTGGATAAGGCATAGGAGACTCTATCATATAAATTTTGACAATATTGTAAAGGCTAGTAAGATCAAGGCAGTAAGAGGATTGCCTTTGCTAAACAAACTAGAGAATGCCTTGTGCAGAGAATGCCAACTTGGGAAGATGTCTTCCTCAACATTCAAAGGTAAGTCTTTTTCCACAAAGAACTTACTTGATCTGGTGCACACCGATCGGTGTGGTCTGATGAAAACTAGAAGCATTCAGGGAGATCGGTACTTCATGATTCTTACTGATGATTGCTCAAGAATGATGTGGGTCACATTCTTGAAAGACAAATCCAAGGTATTTGGAAAGTTCAAAGCCTTTAGGGAATTACTGGAGAAGGAGAGCAGTAGAAGGATAAAATTCCTAAGGACCAATCAGGGAGGTGAATTCACTTCTGATGAATTCAATAAGTACTAAGAGGAGAACGGAATTAAGAGGTAATTGTCTGCCCCAAGGACACCATAATAGAATGACATAGCAAAAAGAAACAACTGGACTATGGTTGAAGCGGCTAGAACTATGTTGATCCAAGGAAATGTCGGTCACACATTTTAGAGAGAAGCGGTGAGCACTGCAGTCTATACCATGAACCGGGTACTCATTAAGAAAGGTAAAGACAAAACCCCCTATGATTACTGGAACGAGAGAACTCCAAATGTGAGTTATTTCAAAGTGTTTGGGAGTAAATGCTATATCAGGAGAGGTGAGCACCTGAGTAAGTTTGATGCTAAGTGTGATGAAGGAATATTTCTGGGATATTCCACTAAAAGCAAAGCTCTCAAGTGCTACAATAGCAGGACTCAGAAGATTGTTAAGAGTATCAATGTCAGAGTTGATGAATCCCCTGAGAAGCCTGAGGAAACCGACAGCAAGAAAACAGAAGATGAACCGGGTTTAGCCTTCTGGGAACCAGTTAAGAAAGAAACAAGTGACAAACACTACAAAGACCTCAGTGTTTCTATACCGGTAGAAGCTTCAGTGGGTGAAGAAGAAGATGAAGCAGAAAAAGAAGAGGAAAAGCAAGCGGAACCTGCTACGGTCATTCCTAGGTATGTAAGATTGCATCATGATCTGAAGCATATCATAGGGGACAAAGATGCAGGAATACTCACAAGGAGAAAGGTGAAAGAAAATTCTTGCATGATTTCAGAATTTGAGCCTAAGACTGCTAGAGAGGCACTTACCGATGAAGACTGGATAAAGGCAATGGAAGAGGAGTTGGACCAGATAGAGAAGAATGCAACATGGTCCTTGGTACCCAGATCAAAACACAAGAATGTCATAGATGCCAAATGGGTCTTCAAGAATAAGCTGAATGAAGAAGGCATAGTGGTAAGGAACAAGGCAAGACTTGTATGCAAGGGATATGCTCAGGAAGAAGGAGAAGACTATGGAGAAACCTTTGCCCCAGTGGCTAGACTGGAAGGTGTCTGAATGCTACTTGCATTTGTAGCATTTAAGGGATTTAAGGTATACCATATGGATGTGAAATCTTCCTTCTTGAATGGAATCCTGCAGGAAGAAGTGTATATTGAACAACCAGATGGGTTTGCTTTGTCAGAAGATAGTGACATGGTGTGCAGATTACACAAGGCCCTGCATGGATTGATATAGGCACCAAGGGCATGGTACAAATGGTTACACTCTCATCTTTTGAAGATAGGATTTCAGAGAACAAGTGAGGACAACATCTACCTGAAATCTGAAGGTTGTCAGATTCTGATATGTGAAGTATTTGTAGATGGTATAATCTTCGGTGGAGATGATGATATGAGTCATGCATTTGCAGATGAGATGAAAAAGGAGTTTGAGATGTCTCTGATTGGAGAGATAAATTTTTTCATTGGTCTACAGATTCAACAGATGAAAGAGGGTATCTTTATTACCCAGTCCAAGTATATCAAAGAGGTATTGAAGACCTTTGGCATGGAGGAGAGCAAACCGGTTGGAACGTTGATGGTGACTGGCTGCAAACTAACAAAGGAGGATGATACATCATTGGTGGATGAGAAGGAGTATCATTCAATCATCGGTAAGCTACACTATGTGGTGCACAACAGACTAGATATTGCTCATGCAGTGGGCATAGTGGCTCATTTTCAGAAGAGTCCAAGAGAATCCCACTTGGTAGAGGTAAAGAGGATTCTTAGATACCTGAAAGGGATAGTTGATTATGGATTGTGGTATCCATATAATGATGACTTTGATCTCAAAGTGTTTACCGATGCAGATTGGGTAGGTAATATGGATGATTGGAAGAGCACAACCAGTGGAGCATTCTTCTTCGATGGAAGACTAGTCTCATGGACGAGCAAGAAGTAGAGTGGTATTTCCCAGTCTACAACTGAAGCGGAGTATGTGGCAACATTTATGAACTGCACTCAGGCAATCTGGATGAAGCATGTACTGAATGGCTTCAAAGTGATTATATATGAACCGGTGAGTATATTTTGTGATAATACCAATACAATCAATATTTCCAAAAATCCGGTATTGCATGCTAGCACCAAGCACATTGAGCTTAAGTATCATTTCTTGAGAGAAAAGGTTTAGAATAAAGAGGTTGTATTAGAACATATTTCAAGTAAGGAGTAGCTAGCAGACATATTCACCAAGCCCTTACCGAAGACTACATTTACCTATCTGAGAGGTCCATTAGGGGTTCTGCCCCTTCATGAAGTAAATTAAAAATGTGTGCTCCACATCAGTCAAGTACTACCGTGTCAGATCTTATAGGATTGATGTGTTCAAGGATGCTACTCCATAGGGGAGCAGCATAGTGGAGCCTGGAATCTTGTGCCTCCACTTTGGCATTGTTGTCAAAGGGGGAGAAGATATCTGATGATGAAGATATATGGGGGAGAAGATGTATGTTTGAAGGACAATATGCAAGTGTGAGAAGTGCTTGTGTAAAGCACACACTGACCAGTCCAAGTGGTGGTGGTGATCTTTTTAAGTTGAACCGGTATATGTCAACCGGTATATATTATTGAGAATGGTGCAGATACTTGTTAGTAAGATGAGAGGGGGGGGGGGTGAATCATATAAACTCACAATTCAATATATTCAACAGATTCAACCTCGATAACCCTTACTTTAATATGCAACCTAGACTGTAAATCATTCAAACTCATAAATTGACAAACTTAAAACATCACAACACATTTAACACTAGATTTAACATGGAAACCCAAATAGGGAAAAACCACTGTGGGATTTCCGACCCACTAAGAAATATACCCTTCTAGAGTATGCTCGGTTAAAAGCCAATCCTATTACAGATTACATAAACACATTGCTAGATGTGACCCGGTTAAGGGATTTCCCTCAGATCTGTTAGAATCTTGCACTTTGTTAGAAGTGACCTTGTCAAAGGATTTCAAACACTCATTCAGAATGTTACCTTGCTAGAGGATTTACAAATAAGACTGTTAGGTCCACTCAGTTAAGAGATTTCCTGTCACTTATAGAATAAATAACAGTAATAAAATATATCTGCAACTTCACATCTGAAATGCTAAAGCAGATTCTATGTGCTCAATGTACTCAAGATAATCTTGTCATAAGACTTATCTTGCTTCTTGCTGGGCTTCTCAATATGTCCTTCAATCAGATCTTCAATCTTCTATGCTCAGTGATCACTACAACAACATCACTGTTCTTCTATTTGCCCGCATCCATTGTTCATCAACAATTCCTTATTTATAAACAGTTCCTAACCACTTAATATCCTTGATCACATTTCCCATGATCAATCTTAGCCATCGGATCATCATACTTGACTAGGTTCATTGAATCCTTCGATCTAAAAAACATTTTATCTTGCCTTGGAACTTGTATTCCTTCCTTGGTACTTGTGCTAGGTTATGACCGTTTAATCTACGCTGTAGATCTGACTCTTGTATTTTCATTGTCGTAGATCCTCAACAAACTTCTTGCACGACATACAATCATCTATACATCTCCAGCTCATTGGCATCCTTCATTTAATAATGTTTTTATTCATCCAATGTGTTCTGTTACTGCTCGATTGTTACTCGATTAATACTGAACTTCACTCGGTAGACATTCTGCCTTCATTAACCGATATCGATAACCTTGGGGTTTACTGACTAGCTCCTTGCTCGGTAACATAGAACAGTATCAAACCTTTACTCATGAAATCTTTTCTCCTTCTTGTTCATTCAATGAATACACATATATAGGATATCAAAACAATCAAAACAACATAATCTCATCACTGTCTAACTTGGTAATAGTTGCTCATTTGAATAACATATTTTCCCCTTCATTTTCACATTCATTTTGTGTCACTTACCGACATCTTTATACTCGTCAAAACATACTTCTTAAGATATGTCAACATCATACTGAATCAGAAAATCAATTTCTTGACATCAATGACAAAATAATATTATTAAGACAGTAATTATCCTTTATTAGTTATATCAACAACCTTCTCAATATCCTTATACCAACAGACTTATTGAAATGCCAACAATCTCCCCCTTTGGCATTGATGGCAATACCAACTTTAATGGCAATACCAACTTGATTTATTTCAATTGATTCGGATTCAGATTGTTGTAAAACTATTTGTTGTTAATCCTTGAGCTGTAAACATCTCTTGCAAAATTTCTTCCCCTGTCATTAGTCATCTCCCCCTTTGACAACAATGCCAAAAAGTAAAACTAATGCATGATTACTTTCCCTGTGAAGTAATTTCCTTGTAGTTAAAACATATACAAATGTATCATCTCAGTCTCGGTCAGAGCATCTTGTCTTCAATCATTGTTTCCTGCACAACTTTAGCCAACCTCCTAAAGTGTGTAAATTAGCATCAACTCATAAATAGTATTCTATAGAGTCATAGAATTGATGCTTTCACCGAACTCTGTCAGTGAGTAGAAGATAGGGGTAGGACCCCTAACTTGCTTCTGAGATACTCAAAAGTGTCCCTTGGCAGTGGCTTTGTGAAGATGTCTGCTATCTGTTCCTTTGAACTAATATATTCCAACACAACTCTCTTTTCTTGAACTTCTTCTCTGAGATAATGATACTTTATAGAGATATGCTTTGTCTTAGAGTGCATTACCAGATTCTTTGAAATGTTAATAGCACTAGTATTATCATAGAATATAGTTACTGGCTCGGTAACTTTCTCATTCATACCTTCCAACATTTGTTTGATCCATGCTATATTGGTGCAATTCAATGCTGCAGCGACATATTCAACTTCAGTTGTCAACTGTGAAATGCATCCTTGTTTCTTGCTAAGCCAACTCACTAGTCTTTCTCCCAAAAAGAAAGCTCCACTGCTTGTGTTTTTCCTATCATCAATGTTTCCTGCCCAATCAACATTAGTATAGACTTTTAAGTAAAAATCATTCCTCTTTTGATATACTAAACCATAATCTTCAGTGCCTCTTAAGTATTTGAAAATTCTCTTGATTGTTGTCATATGGGTTTATTTGGGATCTGCAGAAAATCTTGCAACTATACCTACTGCATGTGCTATATCAGGCCTGCTGTGAACCACATATTGCAACTTTCCAATCATAGATCAGTAAAGTGTCTCATCAACAGATGTAGATTCATCATTATTTGATAGTTTACAATCGGTAGTCATAGGAGTACTTACAAGTTTAGAATCCTCCATTCCAAATTTCTTCAAGATTTCCTTTATATACTTGGATTGAGTAATGAAAATCTCATCTTTCATTTGCAGTATTTGTAAACCTATAAAATACTTTATTTCACCGATTAATGACATCTCAAATTCTTTGCACATTTCATTTCCAAAGTTCTTACATAAAGAATCATTTCCACAAAAAATAATATCATCAACAAATATGGCTGAAATCAGTATTCCATTGTCCTCATCATTCTTCATATACATGTTGTTTTCACTTGTTCTCATAAAACCAATCTTGATTAAGTAAGAGTGCAAACTCTCATACCATGCTCTAGGTGCTTTCTTTAGGCCATATAAAGCTTTGTTCAACTTACATACCTAATCTTTATTCTTCTCTTCAACAAAGTCTTCAGGCTGTTCAATATAAACTTCTTCTTCTAGTATACCATTCAAAAATGCAGATTTAACATCCATTTGATATACCTTGAAATTTTTGTAAGCAGCATATGCCAACAATGTTCTTACTCCCTCAAGTCTTGCCACAGGTGCAAAAGTCTCACCATAGTCTATTCTTTCTTCTTGAGCATAACCTTTGCAGACTAGCCTTGCTTTATTCTGAATGACCTCACCTTTTTCATTTAGCTTGTTTATAAAAATCCACTTTGTACTGATTACATTTTTCTCTTTTGGTCTTGGGACCAGTGTCCATGTTTCATTTTTCTTGATTTATTCAATCTCTTATATCATAGCATATACCTAATCTTCATTGCTAAATGCCTCTTTTACTATCCTCGGTTCAAATTCAGATATCAGACATGTGTTTTGTCTCAATTTGTTCCTTGTCATCACTGGATCATCCTTATCTCCTATAATCTAACTTGATGCATGATTCCTTCTGACATATTTGGCTAATATAGGCTCGGTAGGCTCTGTATGATCTTCTTCATCACTCGGTAACTGGGTATTTTCTTCATTTGTTTCATCAGCTTTCTCGGTAGGATTTCTTGGTTGAACATATACAAACTCTTCAAAATATTCTGGTTCTTTGGAATTTCCTTCATCATTTCTTTCTACAAATTCATCAATTTTCACATTTGCACTTTCCACTGTTTTGTTAGATGATTTGATCAGACATTTAAATGCTTTACTTCTAGAAGAATAACCAAGAAATGTTCCTTCTTCGCTTTTCTGATCAAACTTTCCATTTCTGTCATCTTTGTGAACATAACATCTACTCCCAAATATTTTAAAATAACTCGCATTAGGTTTCTTCCCATACCAGATTTAATACGGTGTCTTCAAAGTTCCTTTCTTCAGTTGTACCCGATTCAAGGTGTGGACTGCAGTGCTTATTGCTTCTCTCCAAAATGTTCGAGGTACCCTCTTTTTTATCATCAAGGTTCTGGCACAATCTACAATAGATCTATTTCTTCTTTCAGCTATTCCATTTTGCTATGGTGTTCTCGGTGTAGACACTTGTCTCTTTATACCATTATCATTGAAAAATAAGTTAAATTCATCAGAAATGAACTCTCCTCCTCTATCAGATCTTAGACATTTCAGTTGTCTTCTTGTAAAGATTGATCTTGTCATCTTACCCATCTGGCATCCTTGGCACATAGCATTCTCAGGTTTTTCCAAGCTCATTAGACCTCTTACACGATGCTTCTTACTTATTTTGATCATATTATCAAAATTTACATGACAAAACCTTTTATGCCATAACCAGGTATCTTATATTTTTGCATATAGACAATTGTTCTGAGTTGAGTCAAGATGAAATGTATTACCTATTGTTTGAGTCCCAATAGCAGCTAACTTTCCATATTTGTCATGAACTTTGACAATTCCCTTCTGAAATTCTATTCGGTATCCTGTATTGTTTAGTTGTGCTACACTCAACAAATTGTATTTCAAAACTTCAACCCAATATACATCATCACATTTAGCATTGTCAAGAAGTGTGATAGATCCTTTACCTTTCACCGGACATGGTGCATCATTACCGAATCTTACATATCCTCCATCATAATCTTCTAATTTAACAAACTTGTGTTTATCACCTGTCATGTGATGTGAGCATCCACTATCTATGATCCAAGAATCATTATTATTTATGTGAGATATTAAGGCTTTTTCTTCATACCTTTCTTCATCTGATCCATCTTTGATAGCCACATAAACAACTTCCTATGTCTCAATTTCATCAAATTTATCATTGTTGGATTCCTCATCAACTACTAGGCATGTCTTTCTATCTCTCCTTCTGAAGTCTCGGTGCCCTCTATAAAGATTATCTTTCTGTCTCTCATCTCGGTATTCTCTCTTTTCACTAGATTCTTTGTCAGGGCAGTTAGAAGCCATATGTCCTATTTTATCACAGTTAAAACATTTCAAAGGTAACTTCCCTTTATACTTACCTTTACCTCTCGGTAACCTTCTGGCTAGTAATGCTTCAAACTCTTCTTGCTTTCTGATTTCCTCGTATAGTTTGTGTACTTCTTCCATGTTTATGCAAAATCTTTCACTTGCTCCACTGTGATTTCCTTCAGTATACTTATACATTCTATCATTGTAATCATCAGATTCACCAAGATGAAAAGAACTGAATGCAGATTCAACTTTATTTACCGAAGACCCACTGTTATCAAAATTACTTAACTCAAATGCATGTAGCTTACCGATAGTGGCATCCAAGGAGACTGGCATGTTTGGTACAAACCTTAATTCATTAATTGCAGAGACTCGAATGGCATAAGCAGGTAGAAGTGTTCTAAGCAACTTACTTGTTACATCCTTTTCTTCAATAGTTCCTCCTGCTCCTTTGATTTGATTGACAGTTTCCTTTAACCTTGTACTATATTGGATTATGTTCTCACCTTCATTCATTCTAATGGATTCATGTTGACCTCTTAGACTATCTACTTTTTCTCTCTGAACATGTTCATCACCACCATACACATATATGAGCTTATTCCACATTGCTTTGGCATCATTACAACCTTCCAGATCATTAAACTCTGAGTCGGTCAATGCTGATGTTATTTCAATCATTGCTTGAATATGTTCTTGCTTTGCCTTTATCTCTTCCATTTTCATCGGGTAGGTGCTTGGTGTAGTGCAATCATTCTCCAGATAATATGTTGCATATTCTCCAATTCCTGATAAGTGCAGCTTCATCCTTTTCTGCCATGTGGAGAAACTTGACTTGTTCAGCTTTGGGGCATCCCTCTTATACATCTTCGGATCTTGCCTCAAGTTCCTTTAAACTTTTCTTCCGGAGTCCAGAGCTCTGATACCAATTGTTAGTAATATGAGAGGGGGGGTGAATCATATAAACTCACAATTCAATATATTCAACAGATTCAACCTCGATAGCCTTTACTTAAATATGCAACCTAGACTGTAAATCATTCAAACTCATAAATTGACAAACTTAAAACATCACAACACATTTAACACCAGATTTAACGTGGAAACCCAAATAGGGAAAAACCATTGTGGGATTTTCGACCCACTAAGAAATATACCCTTCTAGAGTATGCTCGGTTAAAAGCCAATCCTGTTACAGATTACATAAACACATTGCTAGATGTGACCCGGTTAAGGGATTTCCCTTAGATCTGTTAGAATCTTGCACTTTGTTAGAAGTGAGCTTGTCAAAGGATTTCAAACACTCATTCAGAATGTTACCTTGCTAGAGGATTTACAAATAAGCCTGTTAGGTCCGCCTGGTTAAGAGGTTTCCTATCACTTATAGAATAAATAACAGTAATAAAATATATTTGCAACTTCACATCTGAAATGCTAAAGCAGATTCTATGTGCTCAATGTACTCAAGATAATCTTGTCATAAGACTTATCTTGCTTCTTGTTGGGCTTCTTAATCTGTCCTTCAATCAGATCTTCAATCTTCTGTGCTCGGTGATCACTACAGCAGCATCACTATTCTTCTATTTGCCCGCATCCATTGTTCATCAACAATTCCTTATTTATAAACAATTCCTAACTGCTTAATATCCTTGATCACATTTCCCATGATCAATCTTAGCCATCGGATCATCATACTTGACTAGGTTCATTGAATCCTTCGATCTAAAAAACATTTTATCTCACCTTGGAACTTGTATTCCTTCCTTGGTACTTGTGCTAGGTTATGACCATTTAATCTGCGCTGTAGATCTGACTCTTGTATTTTCATTGTCGTAGATCCTCAACAAGCTTCTTGCATGACATACCAATCATCTATACATCTCCAGCTCATTGGCATCCTTCATTTAATAATGCTTTTATTCATCCAATGCGTTCTATTACTGCTCGGTTGTTACTCGGTTAATACTAAACTTCACTCGGTAGACATTCTGCCTTCATTAACCGATATCGATAACCTTGGGGTTTACTGACTAGCTCCTTGCTCGGTAACATAGAACAGTATCAAACCTTTACTCATGAAATCTTTTCTCCTTCTTGTTCATTCAATGAATACACATATATAGGATATCAAAACAATCAAAACAACATAATCTCATCACTGTCTAACTCGGTAATAGTTGCTCATTTGAATAACATATTTTCCCCTTCATTTTCACATTCATTCTGTGTCACTTACCGACATCTTTATACTCATCAAAACATACTTCTTAAGATATGTCAACATCATACTGAATCAGAAAATCAATTTCTTGACATCAATGACAAAATAATATTATTAAGACAGTAATTATCCTTTATTAGTTATATCAACAACCTTCTCAATATCCTTATACCAACAGACTTATTGAAATGCCAACAATACTAAGCAATGATACACTGAGTATTGTCATCAATGCCAAAGGGGGAGATTGTTGGTATATGATGAAGCGGTGATAATGTATGTTGTCATTGATGTCAATAAGTGCTCAAGCAGGTGAACTGAACCAGTATGAAGATCGGAAGCGGTTATGGTCAATCGGAATGGAGTAGATCAGTGTCGGGGTTCACTAAGTGTGACTACCGGTTGGTAGTCTCAGCTCTAGGGTTACCGGTTTGGCGATTTGGCTTGTGCGGTGCAACCGATGATGTTTTGTGACCAGTTAGGTAAGGAATAAGGATGAGGATAGAGATTCCACATCAACTGTGTGCACGTGAAGGATTTCTTTGTGGTTCTTGCGCATGAAGATTGAATGCATTGAATGCCTACCTCAGGAATGAGTTTTTTTCTTAGCGATGTGTGAAGAGCACATGATGGGTTATTGATTTCCAGATGCAGTGAAGATTGGACGATGCAAAATATCTTGAGATCTGTTTTAGAATGTTTCAATCTATGTAATGTGTTTGGACAGTCAAGATTGGACCGCTTGTATGTGTAAACTTGAAATATTTAGGGTTTAGGGTTTATGCTACCGACCTAGTTGTTGTCTATAAGGTCAATGAGTTTTGTTATTGAAGTGTTGGCAAAAGTTGTATTTATGTCCGCGTGTTGGAGATTTGATACTTGTCAAACCAAAGTGAGGAATCTGTAGAGTGTGATTGTAGAAGAGAGGAACTGAAAAGGATCTGCCTTAGCAAGAAGTGTTGTTATCAAATCAGTATTTTACCTGTTGTCTTCTAACCATTTCAACAAAAGGTAAATCCCTTGATCGGGTAGCTTTAACAGGCTTTGTTGTAAATCCTCTAACCAGGTGGCTCAAGGTTATTGAGTTATTTAAATCCTCTAGCGAGGTAACTCTTAACAGGGTTTCAACCTTTAACAGGGTATATAGCCATCCCTTAACCGGGTGATCCCTAACAGGATCGGTTCCTAACAAGACCTTTATTGTAAAGTCTTTAGCCGGACTAGGCTCCTAATAGAGAAAACTTCAAAAGAGTTCACAAACAGCTTGTGGGTATTCATTCCCACCGTGGTTTTTCCCATTTGGGTTTCCACGTGAAAAATATGTGTGTTATGGGTTGTGAGTTTTTCATGTGATGATTGTGTGATTCTGATTAAGTTAGATATGCATGCAGTGTTAAATGGTTGTGGTATTATTGATACAACTCATGCATGATTATATCGATGAAGTAGTCATCAAAATTTGAGATATGTTGAATACTGTCTGAAGTATTTTTGTTTAACTGGTTTAGCTATCTGAAGTATTTATGTTTAACCGGTATTGCTATGGTTAAGTACAATGATGAAGACAACCGGTTAGCTGCGTTTTAATATGATAAATTGTTGAAGCAAATTTTTTCTGTGTACTGAATCACCCCCTCCCCCCCCCTCTCTCAATGTCGGTTAGGACCTTAGTAGCTCATAATTATTCATCATCGGATGGAGACTCATCTGAGATGTCTTGGCAAGGAAATTTGGGAGATCACACAGAATTGTGTCACACCTTATAATTTGGCAAACCTGGATAAGGAGCTTGAGAATGATTGTAGAGCAAGAGAAGCCCTCTTGTGTGCACTTTTTGATTAGAAAATAATGGGATTAACTGACAAATCATTTGGAAAGGCTATATGGGATAATTTGGAGACTCTTAAAGAAGGTGACCCTACAGTGAAGATTGCTAAACATTATGGTTACCAGGTGAGATATGAAAATATGAAGATGGAAGAAGATTGAAGGATTACTGCATTCATGGAAAGGGTAAATGAGATTGTTATGGGAATTCAATGTTGTAGTGGAACTCTAAGCGAAGATGAAATTGTTTTTAAAGTTCTGAGAGCCCTACCACCTACTTACAAAATGATGGCTACTTCTATTAATGAGTTGAGAACAATGGCTAATACATCTATCAACAGAGATACCTTGGTTGGGAAACTATCTGCTTTTGAGCTTGAAGAATTTGGACCTTCTAGAGCTGTGAAGACTGAACCTGCTTTTCATGCATCTACATCTACAATCGGTAAGAAAGATTGGAAAGCTTTATATGCAAAGGAATTGGAAGATATGAAGAGAGAAGATGATGAGTTTGAGCAACTTGAAGCACTATTTGCTAGAAGAGTACCTAAAGGACCGGTAGGAAGTAACTATGAAGAAAAGGCACCTTTTAAGTGTTTTACATATAATAAGATTGGTCATTTTGCATCTATATGTCCCTAAAGGAGTTCAAGATTTGAAGAAAGAGTTAGAAGATCATTTAAGCCTAACCCTGGATATCATAACAAGTATAGGAAAAATAGAGACAAATCATGCTACATAGCGGATGAGCAAGGCATTACTGATTCTGATGATGAACCATCAAAAGACTCTGCTAGTGGTTCCGACAATGGGAAGGAATAGGTGTTCCTAGCTATCAAGGAAGATGTTCTGGCACTGGAAGAAAATGTATCTGAAGAGAAGGCACTTGTTGCTAAAATTAAAGACAAGGATGAATGGGTAATTGATAGTGGTTGTTCACATCATATGACTGGAGATAAAGGGAAGTTTTTATCTTTGCAAGAATTTGATGGCGGTTTAGTTAGATTTGGAGATGGAAAAGAATGTATGATCAAAAGAAAAGGAACTATATCATTGGATGGTAAGAACAATATTGACAATATTTATTATGTTGAAGGTTTAAGGCACAATCTTTTGAGTGTAGGAAAATTGGTGGATAAGGTATTTCAATTACAGTTCAAGGATGGAAAATGCAAAATCATTACCAGATCTGGTTTGGAGATTGCAACCGGTACATAGACAAAAGGTAATATATTTCATTTGAACTCTGATGAGAAGACATGTTTGATTACACAGATTGATGAAAGTTGGCTATGGCATAAAAGGCTGTGTCATGTGAATTTCAATTGCATTGTGAAGATCGGTTCAACTAAGGAAATTAGGGATATACCTGAGATTATGAAACCCTATAATCCGATATGTAAAGAATGTCAAATGGGTAAACAAGTCAGAACCTCTCTTAGGAGTATAAAAGATAAATCAAATGATGTTTTTGATCTTATTCATACTGATTTGTGTGACCCTGCTAGAGTTAAAAGTTTTCAAGGTGATCGATATTTCATGCTAATCATTGATGATTATTCTAGAATGATGTGAGTTACTTTTCTAAACAAAAAATCCGAAGCATTTGAAAAGTTTAAAATCTCTAAGGCTAAAGTGGAAATTGAGACAGGATTGAAGATTAAATGTTTGAGGCCAGATCGTGGTGGAGAATTCACATCCGGTGAATTTAATAATTTTTGTGAGAAACATGATATAAGAAGACAAATTTCTATTCCTCGGACACCTCAGCGGAATGGAGTTGTGGAAAGCAAGAACAAAACTATCTTGGATGCTTCTAGAATAATGATAATGCAAGCTAGTCTACCTCATATCTATTGGAGAGAAGCAGTGAGCACAACGGTTTATACATTCAATAGAGTACATATCAAAGGAGAAAATGGTAAAACACCTTATGAATTATGGTTTGGCAATACACCTACAGTTAAGTATTTCAGAATCTTTGGTAGTAAATGTTATATCAGGAGAGATGATATCATTGGAAAATTTGATCCTAGATGTGATGAAGGCATATTTCTTGGTTATTATAATGAAAGAAAGGCATATAGATGTTATAACAAGAGATTGCAGAGAATTGTGGAGAGTGTTAATGTCAAAGTAGATGAGCTGAACAAAAGTCAAATCAGAGTTTATGAAAAGGAACTGGCGGTGGAAATGATTATATCCGAACTGGTAGCACCTCTACCGAAACAGAGTGTTGAACCAGTTACTCCGATAGTATCAGAGAATTCTACAGTAACTGAAGAACCAGGAAGAGGAAAAAAGAATCAAAGGACTCCTAGGTGTCTGAGATTGAATCATTCAGAAGATCAGATCTTTGGGGATAAGAAAAATGGAGTAATGACAGGAAGAAGATTGACAACTAATTAGGTATGTTTAGTTTATGAAGTTGAACCGGTACCAATAATTGAGGCATGTAAAGATGAATATTGGTTGAAAGCTATGGAAGAATAATTAGATCAAATTGAGAAAAATAACACATGGACTTTGGTTCCCCGACCTAAAAATAAGAATGTTATTGAAACTAAATGGGTTTTCAGGAATAAATTGAATGATGATGGTCAAGTTATAAGGAATAAGGCTAGATTGGTTTGTAAATGATATTCTCAGAAGGAAGGAATTGATTATGGAGAGACTTTTGCACATGTAGCTAGGATTGAAGCTGTAAGATTATTTCTTACCTATGTTGCTTATAAAAACTATAAGGTTTATCAGATAGATGTTAAATGTGCATTTTTTTAATGGGGATCTTGATGAGGAAGTTTATACTGAGCAACCTGATGGTTTTTCACTATCAGATGATACAAACATGGTTTGCGGGTTAAGGAAAGCTTTATATGGATTGAAACAAGCACCTAGAGCTTGGTATGCAAGGTTGGATAAATATCTTTTGAAGCTTAGTTTTATAAAGGGTAGTGCTAACAGTAATTTATATTATAAAATCACTAATTATGATATACTGATTATTAAAGTATTTGTTGATGACATTATTTTTGGAGGTGAAGATTAGTTATGCATAGAATTTTCTAAGAATATGGAGAATGAATTTGAAATGTCTATGATTGGAGAGATGAAATTTTTCTTAGGTTTACAAATTACTCAGATTGACAAAGGTATTTTCATCTATCAAACTAAGTATGCTAAGGAATTGTTGAAGAAATTTGGTATGGGAGATTCTAAACCAGTAAGTACTCCTATGCTTAAAAGTGAGAAATTTACAAGAAAAGATGTTTCTGCACCAGTAAATCCTACAAGATACAAATCTATGATTGGAGGTCTGCTTTAATTGACTCAGACTAGGCTTGACATAATGATAACTCTACAAACAAAATTCTAAGACAATACAAACAAAATTCATTAGTGATATATCAAAGAATCCTGTATTTCATTCTAAGACAAGGCACATATCTATTAAGTACAACTTTTTGGAGGAAAAAGTGGAAGCAAATGAAGTTAGACCGGTTTATGTGAACACTAAAGAACATATTGCAGATATCTTCACTAAACCTTTGCCTAAGGAATCGTTTGAGTACCTGAGAGACATATTGGGAGTTTTTGTCCCTCTGGTAGAGACTTGATTGATGCAGTTCGGCATCAGTATGATATGCATTATTAGAGATACTATTCATTTCGACACTAATGTGGGGATGCTACTGCTCAGGGGCATTAGTTAGCTTTGAGTTTCAGTGGTTTGAGTTTTTGCTTTGATATTTATGTCAGATTTCTGGAATTGATGTCAAAGGGGGAGAGATATTGATGTGAAAAAGAAAGTAAAAGGGAGAGATTCAGAGCTTTACATAGATATCATTCACAGGGGGAGTTTGGTCTTTGTTTCAGAACTTCATTACTACATCTATATGTGGGATATTGTTGGTTGTCTTCCATTGGGGAGACTTATTTGGCATTTCTTGGCACTTAGATGTTTTTCACATCTAGTGTTGCCATCAATTCCAAAGGGGGAGATTGTTGGCCATTTGGAGGAATTGATTGTGTTGCATTGATGTTTTGTCATTGATGCCAACACTAGTTGTTTGGATGCTTTACCGACACCCTTCTGGTTCTGGTAGGATGAGTGGTTTCCTAGTTGGTTTAGATCTGGCATGATCCGGTAGGCTCCAATATAGTTTGGTTATGGAATTGGATTATTCATGATACTCATGTTCATATTCAGTAAGTTGGTTTTGATCTGGTGATCGGATGCTATCCTATTTCCTTAGAAGCTTGGCTTCTAGTTCCTGTGGGGGTTTCACCGGTAGAGCTTTTGATGAATATCTTTGATGAAATGCATAAGTGGTGTTGGTGCAGCTTCTAGTGGAGTTTCAGGATGCTAATGATAATCATGTTCAAGACTTGGCAGATGGAGATGATTGTTGTAACGTGTGGACCTATACTGGGTCCCGGTTGATCTAGGTTGTGGATCGGCTTTAATGTAATGTGTGGATTGGACCTCTTAATGTGTTTCTGGGATGTCTTATGTGTTGGATATTATTTGTTTGGTCTAAGGCTGACATGGTTTGTAATTATGTAATTGGTTTATTGTCTGGTGGTCGACCCGACTGTTTATGGTCAAGGGTTTGTATATAGAGATATAAGATCTTATTGTAGATCATAACATATGGTAGAGATCATGGTTATGGGAAAGGGATGTAATGTAATATCATTCAAGCAAAGAATTTGGTCGATCATTGGAGATCGAATTGGGTTTATGTAAGAGGATTTAGTCCTCCGGTATTGAGCTTAACCAGAACTATACTCAGGCATAGGAGATGTTATCTTTTGTAGTTCAACACTTCTCTAGATTGTAGTCTGGATTTCTATGTAGTCAGTGAGGCTCCTTTTGTGATGAGTAGTACGCTCTAGGTTGTTGGCCTTCCTGCAAGTGCAGGCCCCTCAATTGTATTTCACATACTTACTGCAAAAGTATTATCTGACTGTGGGTAGGCTTCCCACCGTGGTTTTTCCCTTTATCAGGTTTTCCATGTATAAATCTTGGTGTCATGTGGATGGTATTTATTCTATGATTATTGTTTATGTTGAATTGGTTTAACTGCTATTCTGATATTAATGTTTTGGGTTTCGATATTAAAGTTTTAATTGCTAATGGTTTCGGTAATTTGTGACAACTGATTCACCCCCCCCCCCCCCCTCTCAGTTGTCTTCCAGTTATTTGAACTGTCTAACATCTTGTTCTTCTGATGATTACTTTGACCATATCCGAAGCTTTCTCCTTTCTCAAATCCAAGTCCTCCCACATCACCTTTTTTTCAGACTTTTCAGCATCTCATCCAGCTTAGCTGAGCTAGCATTGAATTTTTCTTTGTACTCATTAGCAGTGGTAAGTTCATCTCTTAAAATTATGATTTGTCCTTCAAGCTCTTTCTCATTATTCAAGGACTGTATCAGTTCAATCTTCAGTAGGTCATTTTCACGATTGAATCTACAACATTCATCTGATCTATCCTTCAATGACTGAGTCGGACTTTCTTCATTCTTCTTTCTGTCTCCAATTTCCTTCATCAGCTTCATCACAATTAACTGCATTTCATTCTTCAGGACTGCATTAACTCTGGCAAGTCTCTCACTTTCATTTGTCTTATCTTGATTATCAATGCATTTCTCTTCTTTCTCCTTAAGTTTGTCCATTAGCTCCTTTCTCTTCTCTCTGGATGTGTTTACTTGATCTTTCAATGACTCAATGAAATTTTTAGCATCACTCAAATTTCTTCTCAAGTCACTTGCTTCTTTCCTTGCTGCATCTAGGTCTTCAAGTGCTACAACAAGTTGTCTCTGTAAACCGCAGTCCATTGATTCAATCTTCCAGATCTTCCTCAAGTTGTTAAGCTTCCTCGGAGGAACTAAGCTCTGATACCAATTGTTGGAATCAATGAACACTGAGAGGGCGGGGGTGAATCTGTGTTCTATAATTAACCAGTTTCTTAACCTGATTCTTAAACCATCGGATGCAAATGAATAAAAGCAAAGTGCATAAACTAAAAGCAAGCAAGCAAGCATAAAACCATAACACCAATTTTTTTACGTAGAAACCCGGAAAGGGAAAAACCATGGTGGGATTGGAATTAATGATATTATAATACTGTGATCAAGAGTATAATAATATTACAAAAGGGGAATGCACGTGCATTCAGGCGCACTACCTAGAGCTCACTGCTCAATTACAAAAGAGGGTTACAACCCGGAGGAAGACTCACTGCCTTACAAGTGATTACAAAGGATAACAATAATGTTTGAATTGAATATTAGTATCTACATATGCCAAATTGCAGTTCTGGTTAAGCGCAAATAGTCTTCTTCCTATGTTATATCTCTCTGCTCTGTTTTGTTGCTTTGTCATATGTCGGAGCACAACGATCTTCAATTACACATACAAAACTTTTCACAATCACTCATACCTTGTCCCAAAATGCTCAAATTAATCAGTCTTATATATCCACATCAACAAATTAAATCAATTTCCATGTCGACTTCCAAAAAC